>NC_046365.1:34469929-34584929 GCF_011125445.2 Fundulus heteroclitus
TTGCGAACTATTTAATTTTGTATTATTTGCAAACCAATCTAATTTCTACTGCTCAGGAAAATCATTGTATGCTCTCTGAACAAGTCAGGGACAAAGTAGTTGAGAAGCACAAGTCAGGGCGGGGTTATAAAAAATACACATTTCTGGTGAAAAATGACAAGGGGGATTGAATACTTTTGCAAGGGACTGTACAATAAATAAATAATTTGACTTTAATAAGTTCTCACTCCTTTTAAGGACAATCTATTTCATTCTAAGTAGTAATAAGACAAGCAATAAGCAATTATATTTTAGATATACTGAAAAGAAATGTAAAGAGTTTATGAAGTTTATAAATTGCTGCAAATAATGAATGATCATAATTCAAGCTGGGAGACAAACTATTGCAATATTACATTAAACAAAATGTATTTTAAAGTCAAACTCACTCCATAGGTGTACTGTTTTTGTATCGTTCCATACATCTCAGACTGTTTGGAGATTTGGAGAAACTAGCACACAACCAATCTCCATGTCATAACAGAAAGATAGAAGTACTATACCTAACAATTATAAACCAGCAATCAAACCTTGAAATTTCAAAGTTGGGATTATTCTAAATCTATTCAAATAATGTAGAAGGTGTATATTAACTTGCTCCATGTCGGTATGAACTTAGGAAAAGCTTCACAAATGTCCACTTCACAATTATGCCCGACTTATTGTTAATCTATCACATAAAACACAGATTAAACAGATGGAGGCTTTTGGTTGTAACATGACAAAGTGTGAAAAAGCTCTCCGTGTATCAATACTTTTCCAAAGCACAGTAACAGCAGCAGGATTTACCAGATTATGAAACCCTGAATTGAAAACAAGGTGCCGGAGCTACTTAGCAGCATTAATGGTAGTGAGTCAGCAGTTTTTGACATTAATATCACAGACAGTAGCAGACACGGTTCTGTACATTAACAGCTAAGCAGGCAAAGAGGCTTCAGTGTGAGATCACCAATTTACCACTTGTCACTTTAGTTGAAAAATAAAAAAGTAGCTTTTCTATAGAAACTCAACGGACATAAAGAGACATTCGTTGCATCTTGATCTTTGCAATTCGTCTTCTACTGAATTAACCTCAGAAGGTGTGATAGCGTCGTATGTACTTCAGCATCAGGTCTTTTGCATGTTATGAGAGGATACCTCTGCATTTTTGGATTGGTAAGACGAGTAAATATCACTCTATTCTAAATGGAAAAGTTGTCTGTGTCTGCATTTAGCTTCCGCCATCTTGGATCTTACTTCCAGCCTGGCTTGGCGGCTTTGCCGGATGTCAACGAGTCTCTGAGTTGCGCAGACTTTTCAGAAAAGCTGCTAGTCTTACGGATGTCCGCCCTGGTTGGAGCTGGAGGCGGCGTCTCGCTGCGATAGGCGCTGCGGCTGGCCGCCTTGACGCTCTGCACCCGTCGCACGTGTGTCCCTTGAGGCTTTTCCTCGTTGGTGTGAAACGTCGGCGACGCCCGAGTCTGCTTTGTGGAGCTTTGGCGTCCCCGCAGCGAGGGGCTGTGGGACGGAGTGGTGGGCACGGACTGGGGGCCCAGCTCCCTCTTGGTTCTGGAAGACGAGGCTACAGTGTTTCGGGCGAAGCTGGGGAGGGCGGCGGAGTTTTTAGCGCTTTGCGTTTGTAAGCTGCTGTTCTCAGACGCGGGTCCTTGGATTCCAGCCTGAGCCTTTGCGAGGGCTCTCAGCGTGGAGCGGCACATCTTCTCCTCGTGCGCGGGCTTTGGGACGTTTCTCAGGGGTTTGGCGCTTGGTTTGTGGAAGGAAGCCTTTCTCGGTGTTGAGTCTCGCGCCCATCTGGACACGCCGCCCGCGAGGCCGGCGACCCTCGGCACTTTGGACTCGTCAGGAGGTACGCTGGAGTGCCGCGGGGGTCTCGTTGTCTTATCAGCTCGCCCTGTCGCTGGCGTGCTCTGGTCGCGGAGGTGCCGGCGCGTCTCTCCTCCGTCTTGCGCCAAAGGTCTGTCTGTCCTCTTGCTGCTGCCCGTCCTGCTCAGCCTGCTGATGGGCACAACCTTACGGATTCCCTGGCTCTCGCTGCTCGTCAGAGTCCGGACCCCTCGACCCCCGCCGGCCCTCGACGCCTTGTTGCTCTTGGAGCTTACCGGTTTTCTGCCCGGTTTCTGCTCCTTTTTCACAGCCTGCTTTCCCTCGGCCGTGTCACAGCTCTCTGTGTCCCAGTCCTCGGTTGTTGCAGACGCCGTCACGGACGCCGCGTCCGCAGATTTGGGTGCTGAGAGCTCACTAGTTGAAACGGACGGGTTTGGACCTTGTTGGCTTTTCAGATCTTCGCTGCAGTCAGCTCCAAGCTGGAGGCCGTCTTTGGCGAGCGATGAGCTCTCGGCCTCGGAGTAATCCAGCGCCACAGAGCAGTCTGTTTCTGTACAATCTATTATGTAAAACGTGGGCTTCTTGTTTGACGCAGAGGTGTCCAGAGGGAGGGGAGTATCACAGGTCGTGGATGAAACTGTGCTGTAATCCTCGTCTTCTCTCTCCCTCTCAGAAGAAGCTCTTGTCTGTGTGGGAGAATCCGCTTTACCTTCCCATCCTGCCTTTGGGTCGGGACTTTTCTCCAAAAGCTCATCAAACTTTAGACTCTCCTGGATTGTAGGAGGAGATGCTGTCTCCTTCTCATGTTCAGTCGCCACAACATCGCCAGGGCTGACAAATTGTTTGTGGCTGCTGTTGTTGTTTGAGCTCTGCAGGTCAAAAGCTTGAGGACCTCGGACCAAAGTGTGCTTCTCCACGCTAACGTTCATATGGCCTGTAACTGCGGGGTTGGAAAGATGGGCGGGCTTCTGAAAGACGCAGAAGGGGCGAGGCAGAGCGCTGCCCTCTGAAACAGAAGAGTAATTATTGTTGTTGCCGTCCGGGTCCTCGTTATCGTTTCGTCCAGAGGAGGAGAACCTGGCCAGAGGGCTGATGGGCTCCGTTTCTGCGTGAGGGGACGTCAACTCTCGACATTCGTCCTGACCAAAAACCCACGGCATCGCGTTCCTCTGGAGAGGCCGGCCGGACCGAGGCAGGCTGTGAAACCTGGAGGAGGCGGAGGGATTCCCGGCCCCTCCGAACAGCGTGAGGTATTCCTGGAGTTCACGGTCTGCCAGCGACGTCATGGTGTGGCGGTGGCGGCGGGCGCTCGCCGATCGTCCAAGCGGACTGTTCGGACTCTGAGACCGTTTGCGGAAGAAGTCCAGCAGGCCCTCCTTGTTCAGCATTTCTACGTCGCTCTCGCTGCTGCTGCGGCCGAATGAGCTGCTCTGCTCCTCGCCGGCCCACGCAAATCGCTTTTCCTGCAGTTCTCGTAAGCGCCGCAGTCTGGCTGCTTCCTTCAGCTCACGATCGTTGTTGTCCTGAGGAGAATTAAAAAAAGAGAGAGAGGAGGAGGAAAACTTCAGGGATTATAAATAATGGAGAAATGTATTCAGACTCACTGAATTTTCCACATTTCATCACATTATAACAACAGACTAGTGTATTTTTATCATGATTTTAGATGTTAGACCACCAAAAAGTACAGCCAATAGTTTAATAAACATTTCAAAATAAAAACCTGAATATCTAATATATATAATTGGCACTCCCTGAGTCAACACTTTTCAGAAGCACCTTTCTCTGAAGTTACAGCTACAAGGCTTACGGACATGTCTCTACCTGCTTTGAACATCTAGAGACTAAAATGTTTGCCTATTCTTCTTTACAAAAATGTTGCTTCTAGGTAAGTCAGATCGGGTAAAACATCAGTTTTAATGTTTGGCTACAGACTCTTAACGTCTTTGATTAAGCCATTTTAACACGATTATGCTTTGATGTAAACACTGCACTGTAGCTCTGGTTGTACATTATATGTTAGGGTCCTGCTGAACCTTTGCCCCAGTTTCTTGTCTTTTGCAACATCTTGATTTTTGATTCTTTTCTTCCAGGATTTGCTCAAATCAAGCTTAATCCATCATCCCATCAGCTCTGACCTGCTTCCCTTTTCTCACTGAAGAAAATCTTTTCCACAGCACGGTGCTGCCACTATCATGGTTCACCACAGCAAAGCATTTAAAGCCTCACTTTTCAGATTAAAAATGTTTGTTTTTCCTTTCCTTTTGCTTCCCAGTTATGTGCTACTTCATGCTGATCTATTAGGTAAAAAACAAATAAACGAATATTGATTGGGATTTAGTGCCGTTAATATGACAAATTATATAAAAAAAAGTCAAGGCTGTAACAAGCTGTATGCTGACACACTGAGCTACACCTGACTTAACTAAAAACCTTTATGTGGGTTCCTACTACTTACTTTAGTTATTATAGAAATCTTTTGATATGAAGCCAACCCTGTCCTGATTCTTTGGTATGCAGCCCAGAGCAATTCATAACCCCTTTTCTTTAAGTAATCCTTCAAGGAATCAGACATTTGTGTAATCTTTTAAAGTGGCCCTGATCAATACTTCTCTGAAGGTCATATATATATATATATATATATATATATATATATATATATATATATATATATATATATATATATATATATATATATATATATATATATTTATATATATATATATTATTTATTTATTTATTTTTTGCACGCACGAGCCTTTGGCTGCGTTCCCCCCTCATTGTCAGTTCATTGTTATTCGGTTTGTTTGATAATTAACCAAACAATAACAGAAACAGACAGAAAAAGGCACAAAGCAGCAAATAAAATGTTTTCAAAGGCAACAGTGCCAGCCATGGTTATAGCAAAGATAAGCAAAGAGCCTTAAAATAAGTTAATATTTTAATGGCAAAGTATAATTTCACCTTAAAGTAATTGCTGATGTTGTCAAACACCGAATTTGGGAATTTATTTCCCACCACCAGCAATCACCACTGTTCCAGCTGTTTCAAACTTTTTCATCAATGCTCTGACGATGCCTATGGACAAGTTTAGACTTTTTCTGCAGCCATTTACTGAATTATGAAGATAAAAACACTTCTGACTTGTTCGATTACGACGTTCTCTTGTCTTTCCTATTTTGAAGAATGGTTTAGAGAGCTGGGACTTTGCTTCATGTCATATGTTTATCTAAGAAGTCAAATAAAATATTTATAGAGATTACATTTAATGAGTCAAATATAAAGCCAAAAGGTTTCAATTCGATTGAAGGGGTGCCAATAATTGTGGCTCTAGGAATTTTATTGATAATGATAAAATATTCAAACATGTTTTATCCCCATTGCATTAAACATACTTTAAATAAAGATAGAATTTTTCAGTGTTACTCTGCTGCAATTAAAAGTTAATGAATGGACAGTTTTTACACTCTTCACCAGGGTCGCTAATAAGAGCACAAAGTGTTGCCTCTCTCCGCTCACACTGACCTTTACAGCCTTGTTGAATTTAATGCAGAAGTCCTGAAAGATGCGGAAACACTCATCCAGCTTGAAGGTGTCCTTGTCTTCACAAAAGAAATCTATAAGAGCGTTGCCCTCTTTCCGCAGATCCAGCCTGCGCCTCTTTAAGTCCTGCAGTGTTTGCGCTGAGCTCTGAGACCGGACACAAAACAGATGTTGTTAAGCGCAGCGGCTGAGGCAGAACCTTCAGAGCTTCCTGCGTGTGTCTAATGTGTTGCGCAAGAGCTGCAGCTTCACCTGCAGAAAGGGCTCCAGGTGCAGCTGTAGCTGCTCGTCTCCCTGGACCTTCTCCTCCAGGGATTTGATCCGGACATACAAGGAGGAAAACTCCAGCTCGATGTTTTCCACTGAAATTCTGCAGGGGAAACAAAGGAATGGAGAGGAACACCCGTGAGTAAAGAGCACTCTGTTGAATTTCACAGACAGGACTGCTGAAAAGTCCTGCAGGGAGGGAAGGAGGAGCGATCTTGGCTCTGCAGCGCTGGAGCTGCACTGATGACATTCACAAGCTAGAAGAAGTCACACAGAGATGAGCACGTGACAGATGTTTGATGCCATTTTATTCTACGAGTCGCTTTAAAATGGATTCAAAAACAAATTTGCTTAATAATGCGGGAGCAGAACCTTTGCGTTGTCCGAACTAAGTTTGCTCCCAGTCCCTTAAATCCTTCATATTTAATCTTTAACAGGATGCTTTCATGGCTCCCATGTGGTTATTGATGAACCGGCTCTCACTGACAGTCATGAACTCGTCTACCCTTGTCACTTTGTTTTTTTAAGCTTTCAGATTGAAGAGTCAATGTATATTTTTTTCATATTATCAGAGAGTTAGGCCTGTTGCGTCATTACGGAACAACAGATAAACAGTTTTTTTCCATTGTGGAGGAGCTAAAGTGGGCATTTCACATGTTTTATTGATTAAAATAAGCAGAATGTGGTTAAAAGTAGCAACATGCACTATAAAAGCTGGTACAAAATAGGCAGAAAGATGCTAAAACCTTTGTCGAAAGATTTAAAAGTGAAGATTCTTCCAACAGAGCTGAACCGAAATATGAGCTAACCAGCAGAAAGTAGGGTGGAAAATTAATGATACATAATTCTTTTAAGTTTTTTTGCAATACAAAACCCTGCAAACCTTGGGATAGAGACCTGCTCAGCTCTGAAAACCTCCTACACAAAACCCAAGTGCATCCAATCCCCTCGAGAAATCCCCTAATTAGTAGTGATTGTTCGACTTTGCGGAGTACAGCCGTACTGTGGTAGCCTCAGGGGCTTGTTTGAGAACATTAGTGAACAAACAGCACCATGGAGCTACGTTCAATCCTTCATCTGAACATGAGAACATCAGACACTACTGCAAACCTGCCAACACCTGACAGGTTGAGCGAGCAGAGCAAAAATCAGAGAAGCAGCCAAGAGGCCCATGGCTTTCTTGGGAGGAGCTACAGTGATCCAACGCTCAGGTGGTAACGATGGCAGCATCATGCTACGGTCTGTTCGTCTCCAGCTAAAAATAACCTTAAACATAACATACAACCAGAACTATAATCATTTGGGTTAGATGAAAGCATCATGAGCTGTTATGGCCTGTAAATTAATGTCCAAAGATGCTCTTAACCCATTCTGACTGAGCTTGAGCTGTTTAGCAAAGAAGAATGGGAAACATGTCAGTCTTTACATGTGCAAAGCTGTTATATTAGAAGCACAACCAAAAAAAAAAAAAAAAAAAACATGATGCTGTAACTGAAGAAAATGCAAATTGCAGTTTGACACAGAGTTTCAGGGGGAGATGAAAACAAAGCGATGCCACACATTTCAGATTTTCATTTGTAAAATAAATAAATAAAACCGTGCATCATTTTCCTTTCACAATTAGCACCTTTTGACATTGGGCTATTACAGTAAATCAAAACTACATATCGATTGTAGTGAGAAAAATGTGAAAAAGAGGGCGCGGCATTAATATGTATTTAATGTCAAACGTGAACAGCATAGAGAGGACGTTTTTGCTCACCTCGCTGCGCGCTGCACATGCGGCAGATTCTCTGAGAACTTTAGCAGCTTTTCGTCTTTCTTCCTCGCCTCCTGTGGGGGGAAACATTACATAGCTCACATCAAAACACTGAATACTGGACAAGAGAAAGCAGGATGCTTGCCGTGCTGTAGGAACACAGACATTTTACGCAGTTAGGTAACATTTTGGCGAGCCAGTGCCGGCTCTTTACTGCTTCCTGTCGCCATCTGCTCTCCACATGTCCCTCCTGAATAACAGTGTCCACAGTTTTCTCTTCGTCCTACATCATAACTAAAGTTTTGGGAGTAAGGATGCACCTCAACATTGCATATAAATAGTATAACTTAATTTAGTTCAACTAAAATCATTGCAGTTTCTACATTTTATTTCCTGATATTCAAGCTCATGTGAAAACTGTTGTGATGCACTCTTTTGTCCTTTGAGACCATTTGATGTTACTGGCATTTTCTTCCACTCATAACTATTATAGAATCAGAATCAGAAAATACTTTAATAATCCCAGAGGGAAATTATTTTCGTTACACGCTCCAGATATACAACATTTACAGTATATATATACTGTAAATATATATATATATATATTATATATATACTGTAAATATATATATATATATATATATATATATATATATTATATATATACTGTAAATATATATATATATATATATATATATATATATATATGGGACTTTATATATGGTCTGTCCCCAGGGAAAGGGATGTCTGGGCTTTCCTCCTGGACCTATGGCCTCAGTGACCCATAGTTATATATTATACATTATATATATTATGCATTATATTACTAACCATGGCAACAAAATGCAGCAGGTTCATTCCTGGCTTGTTGGCCTTGGTGTTGGCCAATGAGAGGAGAGATGACAGCTTAAATCCAACAGCGTTACCTGCGTAGCCACCCTGTGAAAACACAGAAATTCAACAGAGGCAGAAATGATCACGCTCTGTGAAATAGCAGCACGATGTTATCAGATTAAGCTGTGGATGAATGGAGGAGTAGAGTCGACTGTTCTCTGCAGTAAACATCTCCTTGTGCATATTTGCAGTTCCATGCAAAACTTTGAAACAAAGTTTGTTTTAAAAAGCGGAAAAGTAGGATGTGACGTTTTGAAAAAGTTGTTTAAATATAAAGTGTCTTGCATCAGACCGTGAAAATCCAAATTTCACATAACATGCATAATGACCCCTGCCTAATAACTAACCCCATCCAGGTAGGTAGGAATGTTAAATGATGCTAAAATCTTACAGCGTTCATGATGTTTCCAGCCTGCAGCACCAGATGAAGGACGGCATGAAGCTCCTCACAGTTCATCAGCTCTACATGATGACAGGAACATATTTCCAGAGGAAAAAAACAAACTCAGTTTAATCAAACACCACCACGCAGGAAATCTAACAACAGGAACAGGATCCAACTTCCTGCTTTACTCATAGATTCATTCCTGTTGAGCCTTTATAACCCTGTACAAGCAAAAAAGATCCATGCTGAAAGGGTTAAATCATGTGCAAAAATAAGTTTTGGTAGCAGAAAAGTAGCTTCTTTAGAAAAGTAGTTGGAACTGAAAATTAAATTAAAATGTATTGGTTAGGATAGAAAGAGAGGATAATTAGAGAGCACAAGGTTCAGATCAAACAAACACTTGGAGAATAATTTGTGTTGAGCAGGAATCACGAGGGACGCTTGACCAAAGCAAAAATCTTTTATCTGGGAAAAATACACCATGTCTGATAAGAAAAAAAAAACACTTAACATATTGTGCACATTACAGTTTAGATGAGGATCTAACTAATTTTAACAACTTAGTATATTTTAATTAAATGCAATTTTTCTAATTCCAAGCAAAAGCCTGATTCTGCTGAGCGTTTTTCATACTTTTTTAAAAATCTTTTTCTAACCTTCCTGTCTGGAAAACTGAGCAAATGTCGGAGATCTGTTCTCATCTGTCCACACATGGGTGCCTTGAACCACCTCCAACAGCTCCGGTTTCTAGGTCACCTGTCTAAAGCCACAGGTGTTTGTGTTCGCAGCAGTCGGTGCGTCATACCTTCAGTAGCAGCTCTGATGACATCGATGTCATGGCTCATCGCTGCGCTGCAAGGTAAGAACTCCTCATGGAGGACCATGGCCTCGATCCGAACTTCGAACCTGCAAACCAAAGCAGTGAGAGGATGAAACAGAACAACAGGTGGAGAGTCGCTGAATCTCTTTTCTTCAGAACAATTAACTTCTGGTAATTTCAAACATTAATGAATACGGGAGGGAAACATAATATTTGTGTTCATCC
Organism: Fundulus heteroclitus; assembly: GCF_011125445.2. NCBI lineage: Eukaryota > Metazoa > Chordata > Actinopteri > Cyprinodontiformes > Fundulidae > Fundulus > Fundulus heteroclitus. The sequence continues at coordinate 34,479,686 of NC_046365.1, forward strand.
AATTTTAAGCTGATTTTAGACGGTTGTAGTTGACAGCTATTAAAAGCATGCTATAAAAAGGAAGAACCATTTTTCTCACTGAGATTAAATAAGAATACTGAACATATTCTTTTGTAAGTCAGCTAGGAAATCCTTCACTATTTCTACAATATTTTGTAGATATTCTTCAAACTTTCTTAGTGTTTGGTGTTTGGGAGAGCCAGCTTTTAAAAGCGTGCGATTGGGGTCAAACAGTGTCAGAGAGGACCAAATGATGGCCGCTCATAAAACGTTGACATTGTTGTCCTTAACACAGTGATGCTTAGGATGTCCACCAGTGCCTCCTGCAGCACAACACCACAGCATAATGCTGCCAACGCCGTACTGCACAGTTGGGATGGTGCTGCTGGACTTGCAGGCTTCCTTCTTTCTTTCCCAAATGCAACAATTGTCATTATAGTCAAGGACAGATTTTAATTCTATCAGACCACAGGACTCGAAAAGGCGTACATTGCCTGTTATTTTGTTTTTTAAATAAAATAAAACAAAACAAAACAAATACACATTAGAAATGTAACTTAACAATTTTGAGTTTTATGAGGTATATGAAAGAAAAACGAAACTAGTTTATCTGTATTCTTCGTAAACACGACTTTGACACTAAATCTCTTTGAAGGAAGGGAATCTCCTCATAGTGGATGGTATTCTACAGCACCGCTTTTATTTACCATTTTAAAAAATGCCTAAATAGCCTTAAATAAATACCTCTATTTATTTATTTATTTATTTTATTTCCGCAAAACTCTCACACTGACAAATTTTGATCAATAAAACCCTTAAATAGACCTTTACTCCATGGGGAATCAACACAGCCCCAACTATTGCCCCCCCCCCCTAAAAATTCCTATAAAATAAATGAAACTTCTACTTTCATTTTGTAAGCTGCAAACCCCACATAACATAAAGGTCTGTTTATCTTAGCTACTCTTCAAAATGGGAAAGACGGGCGCGCTTGTGGCGCCGCAGGTAGCGCGACCCAGAGGCCTTAGTCCTCGACGAGGTCGACCCGGGTTCGAATCCGACCCGCTGTCCTTTGCCCCATGTCTCTCCCCCTCTTCCATTCCCCTTCATGTCAGCCTACTTTCAGAAAAAGTGAGCCACTAGAGCCGCAAAAAAAAAAAAAAAATAAAATTTTAAAATGGGAAAGACAAGAACATGTGCCATTCATATATATCAAATGAATATTTTCCTTTGATCACTTAGGAAATTGATACAAAGAAAGAACTCACATGAAAAGTTGCCCACTTCTTTAGTCACTAATTAAAAAGGTTATGAACAGTGGAAATGCACCATATTTCACTTTAACTTCTACCCCCACAGTGGAGAAGTTGGTTAAGTGGGATGCAAAAAAAAATCTCCGAGCAATGTTTTTTTCTGTGTAAGCGTATAAAACGAAGGTCTGACGTTTTTCATGAATCTTTACCAGGCATCCCAATAATGCAGATGGAGCTAATGTTCTAAACTAATCCATACCTGGAAAATACTAAAATATATCTTATATTTTTCCAAACGTATGTGGACTATATTATTCAGCAGGACATTCCCAGCCACCTACAAACTCCCCCTGAAAAGTTATAAAACCCGTCTTTGTGCCTTATTTTGGGCTAAACCCTGTATTATCTGTCAAACTGCTGACTCCAGATTCCCCTTTGATGGAAACTCCTTTAGATGCTCTGCTCCAGCATTGAAACCAACTTACCGAGGCACCTGGATTAGGAGGTACATAAAGGAATCAACCAGTGTCAGCTTGTCTGGGTCTCCTTTAAAAGCCTGCAGTTTCTTGATCTGCAGAGAAAATAAAAAGAAAGAGGAAGCTGAGCAGGATCTATTGTTTTTTTTTTTTTTTTTTTATTCAGACAAATTGTCTTTGATGAGTATTTTTGCCATTCATATGTTAACACAGGACAAACAGACAGACCTCCTCTGTATCAGGCAGGAGCTTCATCAGGTCTTTGAGCAGCTCGGCTCCATAAATCGCTCCTTCTCCACGTCGTATGTCTTCAACAATGGAGCGGTTTGACCTGAAAGACACAGGTGCTTTCTGTGAATGCCTGATCCTCCTTTGTGCTTACAAAGGCACTAATTTTAAAACTTGTTCTGATTGTCCACTGACCCTTTCTGTGCCAGGGTTATAAAAAAAACAAATGAGAAACTCCTCCCTTCAGGTATTACACGTTCACATCAGTTTTTCTTCAGCTGCAAACACTGAAACTGGACACCGGGTTTTACTCCAAAAACAATGTGAGCTGCACACGGATCAGTGTGACTCAGCTGTGCGAGTGCTCAATAGTTACACATCAAACTCTTCCTTAGTCATGCCACGTCTAACGCCAGAACCTTTGCGTTCCTGTAATCTGCGTATGACGCAGTAGCAACAGTGGAAAAAGATCACAGACAATATCCCAGAAGCTCATGCCGACTAAATGCTTCAATGATGGGTATCAAATACCTGAAGGTCCTTGAAAAAGTCCCAAATTATTTTTCTTTACACCCTTTTTTCAAGTATCTTTCTTCATAATCTTTAAAAATCATCTTTACTAATGTTTCCTGAGGCTTTTTAAAGATTCTTTTGGCTAGCTATGACTTCTGATCATTCTAAATTTTTACATGTTGGACCTATTCTTAAATAAAAACATAAAAAAAGGTGTATTTGTTTTTCTTAAACATCGCAGCGGTCTCAATCTCAGATCCCCAAGGGTTGGTGTCCCGCCACTTTTAGATGTGTCCCTTGCCCTACAAACCTGAATCAAAAGGCTAAACTGTATCGCCAGCATGCAGTCAAGCTCTACAGAGCTCTGCTAATGAGCAAATATATCTGAGTAAGCTGCAGCTGAAGCAGGGAACATTTCAGCGTAAAGGTGAAACCACAGGAAGCCGTAGGAGTTGTAATACGCGTTGTAATACATGTGTCATACCTACAGGTGGCACAACCGAAGTACAGAATGTCATATTGAGCATTAAATTGTTGGAGATCACCATTACTGTCGCTGTTGACGAGGGAGCGCCTGCGTGTTAACGGAGAGGCGAGGTCTGTTGTGGCTCAGCACAAACACGCCAGTCTGTAGCCGGTTATGCGGCTAGCATGCTAATAGCATGTTAATTCAGCGTTACATAAGTGTGTTTCTATATATAACTGAGTGATTTATGTGTGTGTGGGTGTACTTGTACTTCCAAATGAGTGAGACATTTTTTTTTGCACATTTTACTAGTAAAGTGAGGACTTTGATGTAAAGTCACTTTTTTTGGGTAAGGGTTAGATTTAGGAATAAGGTGTCAGTTTAAGTTAGCGTTAGGTCTAGGTAGGGTTTGGGCTAAGGTTAGGGTAAGGCCATACAAAGGGTTGAAAATGAATGGAAGTCAATGCATGGTCCTCAGTAAGTATTTAAAACAAGGATGTTTGTGTGTGTAAAAGACTAAAAAAATACAACCACAAAATGCATTTTTAGTAGGTAGCAGTGGTTGTTTCTGGCACAAAAAAAAGTTAACACTAAAGTGTAAACAGGCTGAAATTAGGAGTTCTCCTTATGTAATGTGTTAGACAGAGCAATACTGAATTGTGGCTGACATAAAGTAAAAAAGTCCGTACCATAAACAAACAGTGCTGCAGTGAGGTCAGACTCTAACACGTGGCCCAGTCAAATCTCATTAAAATATACTGGAGAGCTATGCAAATCCGTAGGCATGGGAACAGACATTTTTCAACTCCACTGCAACTATCTGCCTCAGTATGGTCAAACTCATTTTTGGATTAACTTGTTAAATGAATCTATACCGTGCACCCTTATAAACACCTGACATTGATTCTCACTCTTATCACCTCAGTTACGATGGATCGAGCAGATTTCCATTTCAGTCAGGAAGCAAAATGAAACCTGAAACTGAGAAAGTAACTAGAAATGCATCAGAGCTGTTTCTCATACCTCCAGGGGACAGCAAAATCAGCTAAAATGGGTTTTTTTAATTTAACTAAACTAAACAAATAAGAATAAGTAGAGATTTAGCATCTCTTATCAGTGTATCATCCTTCACAGGCAGCGCAGCCTTTCTTTTATATTTAATCAGAATCTAAACTAAAACACTGAGAAAAATCTGAGAAAAGATTTAAATCTTTAATGAATTAAAGCACAGGGATGTGTAAACAGTCAAATCTTTCATAGTACTTATAAATGCCTACATTACATTCAGAGATATACACAGATATATTGATAAGAAGTTATCAGGAAGTATGGAAAAAATATTTTTTCCAAATTTCCCTCAAGTTCAAAGCACATCTGTGTGTGCCCTTTAAAATGTTTACTTTCTGTTTTTTTAAGTTAGTCTATCAATGAAAAGAACACCTATACCACTAAACAACAGCTGGTTTCATTAGGTTTTTTTCCCAACAGTTATAAAACAAATACGAAGCCACATAATGAATGTTGTAGAAGATATAATAGAGAGATAATCTAATGTTTGATATATAACGCCTTTAGCGTCATGTGAATGAGTGTGTCCTGTTTACTTTTAACACGATCTTTATCATGTAAACTTTGGGAAATTCAATCCAAGTTTATAAATAACTTTTATCCAGACAGTGAAACATCCCAGGCAAGCAAAGACGTACTTGTAGTTACCTTTCAGTAACTGATTTATTTATGTTTAAGACTGAGCCAGTTCTGTGTCTGGTTAATTTATATGTAACTGTCATGTTCTAAAGTAGCTCTAACATGGTTTCTTATCTTATAAATATGTTAAAATATTGAAAAATTATGTGGAGGGATGAAGCTCATTTCTGAACTGGAACTAACCACGTCACATCCTTCTATGTAATCCCCATTTTCCCCATTGAGGGACATTGAAGGAATTCCTATCTTATCTTAAATGTTGTTTGTAATGCACAACTTATATTTTGTGTAAATTGGTGTGAAGGATGTAACATGTGCTACTGCATCAGGGTAGCTTTGTGTAATTTTTTGGATACCTAATAGTTTGCGGACCATCTTTGGGCAAAGTTGAATGCACCATAAATATTCTATGAGTGCCCCAAAGAGGCCAAACCATTATTCACTGAAATATTTAGAATACAAGATCAAATCTGCTGCCATATCAATAACTTCAATTAATGCAGCATGCTGAGATGAAGGAATCTTCATCAGCGCACACAGAGCATCTGCATAGTGTAGCATGCAGTGCATTAAAATTCTGGGTCAAATGACTGAACCAGGAATGTTGCTAACAGCTCCAGCTGATTGATATTATAGTTTGGACTGTACAGGGGTCCAAATCTCTCTCACTGTCCTGCCATCATACAGAGCAACCCACAGCCTCAAGGAGGCACCTGTAAATACCACCTGACAGAGATAGACTCTTCCTATTGGGGAACCCTATGTCAACAGGTGGTGATGCGGACAGCCTGTGTGAGCGTGTCCAGTGCTGGAATGCATACATATTTAGTAGAGCGAGTGGCGCTACAGCTGTTACAGAGACTATAATGCCCAGCAGCTGTAAAATCGTAGTTTGCATCCCACTGAAACTGAGTGAGGCAGCGTTAAAAAAACAAAACAGTCACTCTTGTGCCCTGAGAGGCGAGCTTGACTCGACACGGAACATATTTCCAGGCCTGGGAAAGAAAATTGTTGGCTGTGAGTTAGTCTGCTTTATTTGAGAACTCACAGGACACCCCATCATTTCAACATGGGCCAGCTGTAGCCTATTCTCAGAGCCCAGTCGTCCAGATAAGCAAGCATTTAAATGCCTTTTATAGGTGCTAACCCTGCCTCTTCAACACATTTTTGTAAAGGTAAGGTGGGCGAGCAATGGATAGAAGAGTAGGAAGAGCTACATGTACGCCGTAACTTCGAAAGTGAATCTGGCAAATTGTCTCTGGTCCGATTAGATCAAAACGTGAAAGTAAGCGTCTGTCAGATCGATTGTAGCAAACTGATCTTCTGGATTGATCACGCTCACAAATTGAGCTCTGAGTGTGAGCATCTTGAACTTGTAAGTCCGCAGATGTTTGTTCAGCACTCATAGTTAGTCATGTGGTATTTATTTGGGCATTGTGAGAGTTATAGGCATGGCAAGTCCAGTTTATTTCTTAGAACACATTTAGCAACAAGACAATTAAAAGTGCCTTACATGATGAAGATTTATTTTAGTCATTTCCTGTATTTGCTGGAGGACTTTTATTTTGGAAGCCGAAGTGGCTTCAATAATCAGTGTGGTATTTGTCCAGGTATATACTCTATGTCATGATTTAGGGGTTTGTCTGTTTTTGTTTGAACTTTTCTGGACAATTTATTGTTCCACTCCTCTCAACCATCAGTCATCATCCACTCAGCTCTGTCCACTCCTCAGCCACCACTCTGCACCTGATCAGCTCCACCTGCAGTAATCACTTAGTGGCTACTCTGCTCACCTGTACCCCTGCCTACATATACATGCGTCATTCTTCCACTCACTACCAGAAAGTCTTGTCTTGTCCCGTTGCCTGCAAGTGTTTGTCTCCCAACGTCTTCTCATCACCCTGCCTGACTATTGCTTGGACCCGCTATCGCCCCGTCCAGCCCGATCTAATCTGTTTTACTAGTGCTGGTGTTTACTAGCAAGTCTGCATCACCCCACAACTTCTGCTCAGTTCCTGTTCATTTCTGGTTCAACCTGCCGCATCTGTTCAAGTCTGGTTCTGCATGCATGCCCCGTTAGTCACTACTCATCTTTTCAATAAACTTTTTAAACGTCATTCTGTTGTCTGGCTTGAATATCAGGCTCTCAGAACTAAGACCTCCCTGGTATTTACAATAAATATTTTAAAATACCTAATAAAAAAAAAAAATATATATATATATATATATATATATATATATATATATATATATATATATATATATACACACACACACACACACACACACACGTGATATCAATACCAGTACAAAGTTTCACATCAGGTGCATCCTGAGATTTCATGTTTGTTGTTAAGGACCAACATGGTAACAGGACAAAGTCAGACACATGATGGAGATTGCATTTCATGAAAGTAAGTGATGGACTTACAGAACATGAAAGAAAACACACAGGAACCAGGGTGAGAACAGCAGCAGAACCCAGCAGTGAGAGAAAGAAACCAAGGCACTTAAATAATGTAGAGATGTGATTGTGACATGGTGGATATAACCAACATAATGCAGAGCAGCTGGGAGAGAATCTAAGCAAGGGAACAGAGGAAACGCAGAATAACGGGCACAGGAGAAACTAAGCTGAGACACAGAGGATCTTCATAACCAAAAGCTAAGGACTAATAATGACATAAGAATCTAAACTAAAATGCAGAGAAGAGACACAAGCTGCTCAAAACAAAGGAATTAACTAATATAGAGACCCTGATGGCAAAAACATGAACTAAATATAAACACAAGTGAGAACTAAAACACAAACAGCTGTGGAACATGATAAATGACGCTGAAAAATGATTTTATTTTAGACGCGTATCTTCGCTTACCAATGGACCACGAGGTAAATGCCCTGTAGTGTGAGCAGAGCTTTAGAGATGCATTGAAAAATCTTTTAAAAATACTTTTGGGAATTTTAATTAACTCCTCGGAAAAGCTGCAGTTTGTATCCCAGTAAATAAACAACCACAGACAAGTTAAAAGGCTCTCTTTGTTTCTCACTCGAACAGTATAAATGTATACTCAGTAAGAGTTGCCCAATAGGCAAGAAAAATCTGTGTTTTAGAGACACTGTCCCGTCCGGTTATCCAATCCGAAGCCAAACAACATCCCAAACGTTTCTGACAGGTAAAAGGTTGACCGACTTACTTCTTAAACTGCTTGAGGAAAATGCCCACATTCATGCCCCTCTTTGAGTCAAGGATGCTGACCTGAAGCAAAATAAAAATATGGAACATGTGATTTAAACAAAGACTCATCTCATCCTTTCATGCAGAAACTGAATAATGTATACCTGAGTGATAAGTGGCACACAACACCACAGCGCCTTTTTATTCATAGCTTTATTATTCAGTGAGGAAAGCAGCCTGGCTTGCGCATGGTTACGCTTGTAATGACAAAAAAATATTTTTCTTTCTTGCAATATTTCCAAACAACTGGTTGGCATGTAGTTAATTCGATTCACTTCAGTTTATTTATACGGTATTAATTCACAACAAATTTTGTCTCAAGGCACTTTGCAAAAACTGTAAATCCTATTTATATACAGTATTATATAGTCCAATCACACAGAAAGGTTCAAAGTTAATTATATGCATTCTAATTTGATCCTAGTTATATATAAAAAAAACATTTCAGTAAGGTTTAGTTTATTATTCTAATTGGTTAAAGGTTTTCTAAGGAAGCCCAGTTCACTTCCCCTGAACGAGCATGTGAAAGTAGACAGACGACTGCATTGTGTCCTAAGTTCTGCAGCGATCTCTCATCATGAGAATGCATGCAGCAGCAGTGGAGAGGAAAACTCCCCTTTAACAGAAGGAGAAGTCCAGCAGGACCTGGTTCAGCGTGACTGACTCCCTGCCATGATGAGCTGGGGATTTAGGAAGAAACCGACTAAACATTGGTTAAAAGGTTTTATCCATATTGAGCATTAACTTAATGTTCAGTAAGGATGGCAGCAAGATAAACTTGTCGGTCACAGTTCCAGTTGTTTAAATATTTTTAAATATTGCTCTGACTTTTGGTTTGACAAATGCTTTAGTTCCTTTAATGCTGGACGTTTTTAGGGGTTACAGTAATTGTGATTTGTTTTATAAAACAATTACTTCTAAATATGCATTATTTCCCCTAGGGCTGGGCGATATGGATTAAAAAATAAATCTCAGATTTTATCATACCAAATCCGATTAATCGATTTTTTCCTCCTTTTTGTTTCATAAAAAGAAATTAAAGAAATTATTTTAAAACCTTGCTTTTTATGTCAAGCATTTCGTCAGGGAGTTGACCTGAATTCAAAGTGCAACTAAAAACAAACTGTGAAACATGCTTATAAAACAAGATGCCAGCCATGCCATTATAAACAATGAAAATATAACAAAACATTTGCTGCTAGTGGTATTACACATTGAGCTAAGAACAGGCTTCACTGCACTTGTGAACTTCAGACTAAGTAAAAAAAAAAGTAAATAAGTAAATGAAGTACCTTGTATTATGGTAAAAAAAAGTTTCCACTTAACAATATTTTGACAATAATTTTGCCTAAACATATATTCAGCATCACATGCTGTTCTCTTCATGGAAACCCAATGAGTGTATTGGCAAAATAAAATCCAGATTTTCCAAAAATGAAATCTTACAGCATTGTAAATTCGAATTAATCGATTAAATCAATTTATCGCCCAGCCCTAATTTCCCCCCCCAACAAATAAATTAATAAAGGTTTGATTTTTCTAAACATTTCAATGTGAGTTTATGCTGCTGCAATAACAGATTAATCTGTTTTAAGGATGTTTGCGCATCTTTCCCAGAAGTGGAGCAGCAAGGTGCCGTTTTTGTCAGGATTTACCTCATTCTTGCTGTTGTCCTTAAAGGAGCGGGACCTAGATATGTGGGTTGAGGTTCCAGTTGTTGCCGCCGCGCCGCGTACACCCGCCGCCGCATCTTCCTGCTGCCCGAAGAGCTCCTCCACGGAGCGAACGTCGATCTGGTACTGCTGCTGCCGCACCGCCAGCGTCCAGATGTTTGGCTTCCCGCGCACCTTCTCCTCTGGGATGGGCTTCCAAAAGAAGCTGCGCACGCGGCGCTTTTTCCTCACGTTGTGGTTGGCGGGCGTCGTCTCCAGGGGCGGGGGCGGTGGGGGAGGGAGGGGAGGCGGTGGGGGGGCTTTCTGCTGGACATCGCTTAGGGAGTTAGTCTGTCCAGACATAGAGGATGGGTCGGAGGTAGTGACGGAGGAAGTGGTGCAGCTGCTCTCCTCGCTGCTGCAGCTCTCTGGCTCATTGGTTGGAGATAAGCAACTCATAACAAGAGCAGCGAAATTTCACTCTCAGCAAACTCTGTGCTGAGAAAGTCGATTTGAATGATCTGACGACTTGGTGTTTACTTCTGCATCTGGAGTCTCTTCATCTAGTCGCACCGAAGAGGAAACGTCGCTCCAGTCTGTCCATCCCCGACCCGCTGACGGTCCTCTGTCATGTTGAGAGGAGCTTTCCAAGGCTGCTTCCCAGAGGAAGGGGACAGGGGGCAGCAACGGCCATGGAGCTGCAGGGGCAACGACAAACCAACAGGATTACACAGAGAAAGTCATGCATGCCATGAAACACAATCTGGAATTTCGTTTAAAAAAAAAAAAAAGAAGGAGGGGGTGCAACAGATCAGAAGACAGGGGACACCCGGGATAAAGGCACAATGAGGGAAATGGCAAATCCTATTTTTCTCTATCGTTGAAAGGCCTTTGATGTCCGGCCGCGGGGCGCATAATGGTCAGCTTAGCCTGTGTTACATAATGTGGTGTCGTTACTATACAGCGCTCCAGTCACAAAGGTAATTTACGTAACTTTAGATTATGATAAAAGTGTCAAAACTGTACCCCAAGAGAAGGACCTCAAAAAGTATGTGGAAAGAGTATTTGAATAGTACAAACTGGTATAAAGATAAAAGCTCAAATCCAATTAGAAATCAGAAATCCGTCCCTAAAACTCCTTTAGGCCATTAGTCTGAATTCCCTTTAATTTACAAAGCAGATCTTCATTCTGAGCATTTTATGTTTATTCATGAGTGACATTCTAAATTCAACATAAACTGTTCAACCCCCTTAAACAAATTTCATTTAGATTTTTATGTAATAGACCAGCGTAGAGAAGTGTATTGTTAAAATGATACATGGGTTTTTAAATACTTTATAGACTTAGACTTTATTGTCATTCAACTGCACGACCACAATGTGGAATTTCTTTGCAAAGCTGTCAAAACAGAAGACCAAAAAAAGAGAAATATAAATGTAACAATGTGCAATAAAAAAGGTATTAAAAGTATAAAATAAAACTATATGAAAGAAACAGAAAGCCATACAAATGTGTGTGTGTGTGTGTGTGTGTGTGTGTGTGTGTGTGTGTGTGTGTGTGTGTGTGTGTGTGTGTGTGTGTATTACAGACATACTATATATGTGACATACTTCACTATCCTCACTATCCTGTGTCAATACTTTGTAGAACTATCTTAGCTGTAACTGCAGTTGTACTTTGATTTGTGCCTCTAACCAGCTTTGCAGCTCTAAAGATAGAAATTATAGTCATTTTTTCTCTGTAAAGCAGCTCCAGCTCAGTCAGACTGTATGGAACGTGTCGGCGAACACAGGTTTTTAAACCTTGTTTCACAACTGGAAAATGTCCGGACTTTGACTAGGCCATTCTAACACATGAACATGCTTAGGCTTAAGCCATTCACTGTAGCCCTGGCTGTATGTCTAGGCTCTTTGTCGGTGCCCCTCTGCCCCAGTGTCAAGCCTCTAGAAGACTTTCTTGCACGACTTTATTCAACTCCATGAATCATTTTCATCAACTCCCCTGTACAAAAAAAGCATCCCAAAAGTATCATGCTGCTATCACCATGCACCAGCATATATATTGTTAGTCATCCTGCTCAATCCAAAGTGTTTCACTCCTGGCTGCCTCTCTGATTAATGCACTCTATGATCAGCCTGCCAGTTTAGGTAGACGGCCTTGTCTTGGTAGGTTTGCAGTTGTGCCGTTCCTTTTATCAGTTGTCAGATGATGGATTGAAAATCAAGACGTTTAAGGCTTGCGATATTCTTTGTAGGGCGACTTCTGGTTGCATAGGATTTTATTTAGGGTTAATAGAATAAAGGGGACAAATTAAAAATGCATGCCACACTTTTCAGATTTAGATTAGTTTGTGCTGGTTTATCAGATCAATCACTATGAAATGCATAAAAGGCTGTGCCCGTAACATTGCAAAAGGTGAGAAAGATCTCGCAAGATACTGTATGGGGTTGCATCTGGACCAGAACTGAACAAAGATACAGTTTCACACACTAACTGATCAAAAGTGTATCTAAAGGCAGGAATGACTGAAGGGTTGCTTTTTAAAAAAAACGGCCAAAATGAAACCCCTCCAAAAAATGGAAATGCTGTGTCTTCTTTTGTCTTTGCATTATACTCGAATAGAATAAAACAGCTTGAAATATCCCAAAATCTGTTACTTGTTTTACCTTGTTTTTAAAATGTGTAATGTCCATGCATAGGTTGGCATATGTTGCAGTCATGAGCATTTCACTATTTTTAATCACTTTGTCTTTGCTTCTTTTCTCTAAATTTCCCCCAAGCAGTCAACCGAGGTGGTTTCCTGTCCCTAGTATACTGTAGTTCTGATGGATATTTCTGTTTAAAAGAATCTGCTCTCCACTGGGCCAAAGAGGCGCAAACAACTACCCCCTCAGCCTAATGAGCATATTGACATTTATAAATGCGAGAAAACAGAAAATCTCTTTGTTAAACTTGAAAAAAAATTGGATTAATTTCTATCAAATTTAGCAGTATATGAATAAAAATCAGTTTTCTCTCTTCGTTTCCCCGTTGCCAAGCAGCTGAAATAACTCCAGTGTGCCCATCTCACCTTTGTTAAATCAGCTGTGGCCCTCAGTGGGAGTGGGATCACTCAGTGTCACCACAGCGAACACCAGTGGCTTCAGTTATCCGACACTCCTTTTCCAACAGAAAACATGTTGCTTTCATTTTAAACCTCTCTAGGTCATTATTCTCAAAATGCACGCATTACCTTTAGTAACACGAAAAAGAATTACAGGTTAGATTGTTCAGATAATAACTGTAATGATAGATAAATAAGAAGATAAGAGAGAATTTCTGGGATTTTCTCTGTCTCCCTTGTTCACTGGTAATTTTCCCACCGTCTTCCAGCCCTGTCAACCTGATCCCCAGAGTTTGTTACTAATTAATAAAGCGTAACGTCACTAATCTGCTCGTGTTGCCAGCATCGGTCTGTCGTTCAAAGAGCCAGACGGCAGCGACACTCATGCCTCATTTATGAGACTGCGAGAACATTCGACCTCATGCAGAGTCACCTCCCCGCATGGCTGGAGATGCAGCTGCTGGGAAGCGAAGACGGCCACCACGCCTCCTCCAGTCCTCCTCACCTTGTTTGTATTCTGCTCAGCTTCCTTAAAACCTGGGGACTGCATCAAGACGCACCAAGAGGGGATCATTAGCAGATCGTTAGAGGTGCAAAAGTTGCTTGACGGTTGTCACTGGCTGAATTCATCATTTATTTGGTTTAACAGCAATTATTTTAGGCTTAAAGCAGTGACAACTCTCTGTCAGTGGTTCCTCTGGGTTGGAAGCTAAAACGTTTGACAACAACCTGTCTCCTGTTATGCAGAGTTGTGTAAGGCAGCTCGTAGCTCTCTTGTCTGGAAAACACGAAGCACCAAATAAGTTCAGTTTAAGTGATAAATCCCAGAGCATCCATTATTGCAAAATTAGAAACATAAGTAAAAAAACAACATTAAAGGCGACGCATTTCATTTCTGTACCTTTTTTTTTTTTTACTTCTTTTTGTACTTTACTTACCCACTTATGCAAAAGTAATGTATTTTTTCTCATGACGTCGTACAGCAACATAGTACGATTTATTTTATACATAACCTACAGCATAATTGGATACTGGAACAAAAAGTATCCATGTTTTTCAAAGTGTTTTCCCAAATAAAAGCTCTGTGCATTTCAGCCCTTTTTACTCTGGTATCGCTAAATAAAATCCAGTTCAATCAAGCCTGTAGAGGTTTCCCTAGTCAGTAAACAGAGTCCACCTAAATGAATCCTTAATTAATCTGAGCATAAATCCAGCCGTGAAGGTCTCAGAGGTTTGTTAGAGAACATTACTGAACAAACAGACAGGTCAGGGATGAAGTTGAGGAGAAATTTAAAGCAGGGTAAGGTTCTAAAACATTAAAACTAATAAAAGTTTGCATATGTTAGGGGTAGGGTTAGGGTTAGGGTTAGGATTAGTACTGTTTAAAACCCCCCACAATTAACAGGAGACATAAAAAAACATGTCTTACTTGGGAACCAGAAAATCAGCAAATTAAGTTAAAATACCCGCCCACAGTCTGAGATGATGTAAGTTTAAATTACTTTGTAAGTAAGATACTTTAAGACAAATGTATGCTGCCTGGATTAAAGATGATTATTGACTTAGATTTCAGACTTTTTTTATTGTTCATGATTAACATTGATGCGCTGTCAACCTTTTCCAGCTCCACGTGAAACATTTCCTGACCCAGAGCAGAGACTGACAGCTCTTCAGTACAAATGGACCCAGATAGTCTACGTTGTCCAAAGTATTTGCTGACCCCTTCAAATCCCTGAATTCAGGTTTTACCACTTCCAGGTCCACAGGTGGATAAATCTAAGCACTTAGACATGGAGATTTCTCCTACAAACATTTGTGAAAGAATGGGTCACAACTGGAACTCAGTTTATTCTAGCCTGGTGCCAAGATAGGATCCCATCTGCACAAAAAGTCCAGTTGTGAAATGTGCCTACTACTATAAAATCAATGGTTTGGGGGTTTTGTAAGAAAGTGGAAGCAACTGAAAATGACAACAACTCAGCCATGAATTGGCAGTCCACATCAAAACACAGATCCAGGGTCAGGAGAACCTGAGGTACATGCAGACCTCCAAAATAAGGTTAAGAAGCAGGGCCATGCCTCAACCCAACTAATAATTACAGTCTACTAACACCCACTTCATCCATCCTTCACAGTCTGTCATGTTCTTTCATTCCCACCCTTCCTTACCCTCAACCCTCCTCTTCATCCCATCACCCTCATCTCTAATTCTATTATCATTCTCCATCCACTCCTCTTTGTTGCAGATTTTATTAGGGGGTCCTAAGTCAGTCTCCTTCTCCCAAGCTTTCATCATCAAAACACCCCAGAGGATTTATATCCACGTACAATCCATCCATCCCATCAAACCCTCATATCTTTAAGGTCTGGCACTTGCTAGTGAACCTCGGATTATCTTAAGAACAGTGGGTTTGGGATTTCACGACTCAGCAGCTGGATCCAAGCCTAATGGGATGCCAAGTACAATGCAAAGCGTCACATCCAGCAGTGTAAAGCACGCTTCCACAGGACTTATGTACAACAAAGACATTTAAGATAATTTCAAACTCTCAACTTTGGAGAAAGAGTTTGGGGCTAGCCCCTTGCTGTTCCAACATGACCTTTGCACTAGTGCACAAAGCAAAGTCCATAAAGACGTGGCTGAGCAAGTTTAGTGAAGAAGAATCTGACTGACGTGCACAGAGTCTTGCCCTCAAACAGATGGAAAATCTCTGGGCTGAATTTCAGCAAAGAACCAGGTCTAAAGGCTTGATTATGCTTGACGCACGGACGTTCAGAGCGGAAATGAGACGTGCGGACACGACATCTGCAGCATTTATGCTCTGCGCATTAGCACTGTTCTCCTAGACTCTAGAGGGCAGCGTTGTGCTCCCAGGGCAAGCGTACTACACCCCACTACACATAGAAGTAGAAAACTCTTGATTCCAACATTTTAAAGTCTCTTACTTTCTTCCAAGAGTGACGTAGATCTCTGTTGGGGAATTGTGGGAAACCTTTTGCTGCATGGAGAGTTGTGGTAGTCAAAATGACGTGATATGAACACACGGACCTCGCGGTTGTGTCAAGCATAAACCAGGCTTAATGGTCCAACATCGGTGTCTGACCTCACAAAAGTACTTCTGGAATAATGCTTAAAATGTCTATCCCTTTAGACATGATGCTGTAGTAACTGCAAAGGGTGGGTCAGCATCATAACAAACCAAATGTGACCCAATACCTACAGTGTATCCATTTTTTTTATCCAGTATTTATGGGATCTGTCTCAATAGCCATTTCAAATCTTTATGTTAAGTTACTCAACCTGCATAAAGGCACAAGTATCATCTCAATGTTCTTAGTATTCACAATTTATTCTAAAGTTTAAAATCATTATTCAACTTCAGATGCTGCTTTCTGCTTTGAATCAATATGTTCAGGTTTGAGGTGCAACAGAATCTCTCAAAATGAGCTCAGTGTCATTGATCTGCAATGAATCAGAGTAACGTCCACATGTGTCACAGCGCGTAAAGATACAAAATAAAGTAATAAAGGTGGTTGCCAACATTATTCACCTTACAAGAAAAAAAAACATCTCTCAGCTACAGGAGACAGAGAAGCCCTGAAGTGAGGGAAGCAGGAAGACGCACACATCCACCGGCTGCTGTCAATGAACACAGAGCTTCCTATACAACTGAGGCACTCCCACCCCATCGGTCTTCATGAGGGACAGACAACACCACTCCCTATTTCATTATTCTCTGACCAGAAACAAAAGCCAGGTCACAGACCAGTGAGACCACAAACAGGAAAACAGGTGGGAACGCCTCAAACGAAGCAATCAAGACACGGTAAAACCCCATGCATGTAATGTTTCACACACAGACCAAGATGCTGCTGCATGAAAATATTTGCAACATG
This sequence comes from Fundulus heteroclitus, assembly GCF_011125445.2. Classification (NCBI taxonomy): domain Eukaryota; kingdom Metazoa; phylum Chordata; class Actinopteri; order Cyprinodontiformes; family Fundulidae; genus Fundulus; species Fundulus heteroclitus. The sequence continues at coordinate 34,496,218 of NC_046365.1, forward strand.
TATTTATGGAGTAATAAATAAATAAATAAATAAACTGATAGATATCTATATCTATATATCTATATATATATATATCACCCACCCCTCATACTCCTGAGCAGGGTGGGTGGGAGCTTGAGGGTTCTCCTTAGGATCTTAGTTGTTCCTAAGATTTCTCTCTTCTGGACTGAGATGTCTGATGTTTCTCCAGGTATCTATTGGAGCCACTTCTCCAGAGTGGGGGGGTTACTGCTCCGAGTGCTCCAATGACCACGGGCACTACGGTTGTCTTCACCTTCCAGGCTCTTTCTAGTTCTTCCCTGGACCCTTGGGCCCTTTCTCCAGTTTCACGTTCTCTTTTTGATGTTTCCATCCCTCAGGATGACCACGTCGATCACAACGGCTGCCCTCTGCTGCTTATCAATGATCACAATGTCCAGTTGGTTGGCCATTACTATTTTGTCTGTTTTTATGGAAGTCCCACAGGATCTTAGCTCTGTCGTTTCTCCACCACCTTGGGAGGTGACTCCCATTGTGACCTTGGGGTCTCCAGTTGGTATTCAGAACAGATGCTTCTGTCCTCTATACCAGCCACTTGGTAATGGCGTTCCATGTATTCCTTCCCTGCTAGTATCTTACACCCTGCTGTGAGATGCTGGATGGTTTCTGGGGCCTCTTTGCATAGCCTGCACCTGGGATCTTGCCTGGTTTGGTAGATCTTGCCCTCTATTGCTTTGGTGCTCAAGGCCTGCTCCTGTGCTGCCATAATCAGTGCTTCAGTGCTGTCCTTCAGTCCAGCCCTCTCTAGCCATTGGTAGGATTTGGTCATATCAGCCACTTCAGCTATCTGTTGGTGGTACATCCCATGCAGGGGATTTTCCTCCCATGATGGTTCCTCCCATTCCTTCTCTATCAGCTTCCATTTTCTGAGACATTCACTGAGTGCTCGATCCTTTGGGGCAATCTTCCTGATATATTCTTGGAGCTTGGATGTTTCATCTTCAATGATGGCTCTGATGCTCACATATAAATATAAGTTGCTGCCAAACATGTGGAGCATTAAACAAATGCACCAGTAAGAATGTTATTTATGGTAGACAAACACAAAGGGAGCCTCAGTTTGATGTCCTCAGGTAACAACACCACAGCTTTACATTACTATTTATATTTACACTTTTATGTGTTGCTGATGCAAATAACATTTTAGGCCCCATATAATTTTAATCCATTTCCAACAAACCCAATGCACATCTTTGCTGCCAGGCTAAATGAACTGAACTTATTTTGCACTTTTCCATCCTCAAAGTAGTCAATAGATCATGTACTCACAAAAAGCAGGTAAAAAAAAAGAAAAGAAAATCGATCTCAGTGGGAGGTGCAGGCCTGTAAAAACTCTGACCAATCTCTGCCATTTGCATCGAATGGCAGAGATTTGTCAGAGTTTTGCTCCTGCTCTCACTCCCGTCTGTCCCTCAAGTTCTGGGGGTATCGCCTTATCTCTTGGTTGTCCCACATGCCAATCATTCTGACACGCTCAAATAACGCCAGCGTGCGTACTTATTCCTTGTTGGTTTCCACTTGCTGTCTGTGCATGCGCACTTCTAATGTTTATGTATCCGTTAGCTTAGCAGTTAGCTTCGGTGTTAGCCGTGCATTGTAGCTCCACTGCTCTCAACGTAGACTTTGAACATAGCTGAGAGTCACAAGAAGCAGATCACGTACAAGTTTATAAAAAAAGAAGAGGAAGGCTTCAGTAGAAAGGAATATGACCAGATTGGATTTGGGACATTTTCTTTTCACGCAATCGCCCTGAGGTAGCAGGTAAGACGGTCTTGTGCAGTTATTCAAAAAAGGACATGAGGAAACGTCCGAAAAAAATTCTCCGACCCAACCTTTAATAATATAATAGAGAAAATTTAAAAAGGTAAAATATTTATTTTTGGTATGTGGTCCTAAACTTTTGATCAGCAATTTGCTAATGTTACTTTTTTCTTTCTGGTCATTTATGACATATCCAGTCACACAAAACATACTTGTAACTTTTTGCTCAATCTTAAGATTCATATCCAAGATGTTTTAACAAAGACAAGAAGGTACAAATAGCTAAAAAAAAGACGGAATAACCAGAAATATAACTAAATAAACCTAATTATGAAAAACACTAGAATACATGAAAACAAAAGCCCCCGAACACAGGTAACAAATAACACAAATCCATGGGTCATGACAGCCAGAGACCAAATTTGAAAGACCTTTCAAAAGCTGGAGAAATTATGATCAAGACTAATTTAAAAAAATTATAGTAAATTATGGCTGTTTGGAGAGCAAAGTATTTAGAAATTACGTCTTGTAATGAGACTCTTCATCCCTAAGGCGTTTACATAGATGATTTTAAGCGTGACCTTAAAACTCACGTTTTTAGGAGAGCTTTAGATTGAACTCTTGCTTCTTTCTATTTGCCTAATTTTTGATTTTATGTTTTCTTATGCTCTTTGTGTTTCCATTTTAGCTTGTCATTCTCATGCAGCAGTTCAAGATTTCCTTAAATATAAGGTGTATTACAAATAAAATTTATTATTATTATTATTACAGCTGAAGTGAAGTTGCAAGATCTATGGAATCATGGCTGCTTTTAAATAGCTTTTCTGTGTCCGTCTCCATCCGCTGCCTCCTCCGATTGTTTTATGTAACAATCTTTTCCCTTTTAAATGGAAATGGCTTTAACCGGCGGTAGCTGTCATCACCATCACCGAGTCCAAAAGAAAAATGCTTCCACTCACATTCCCAGATGTGTAAATATTTAGGGTCCCGTCAGCACCGCCCGCCGTGACAATCCCCTGTTGCTAACTTCGACTTTAATTTCCTGAGAGGTCAGCGGGTCCCTGCAGAACACCGGTTTTCACTCACACCAAGGGGCCACGAAGGGCCACGTTCACAGAGGATTTGGTCGCTGCCGCTTCATCGGCGTTGCGACGGCAACGCCCGGTAGCAGAAAGCAGATTGTGTAAGGCTCAGCGGGACATCGCTCTCCAGGAGGTTCGCATCCGACCACCTTGATCCAAACTTTTCTAAACATCGCTGCGACATCAGGGTTCCTTCGGACCACAGCAGACACGTTAGGTCCACGCTGACATGCTTTTAGCATTTTGTATCAGCCCCTTCATGTACTGTGGCTACACCTGAAAAAGAATGAAACTCAAACTCAGATATCGTCACTAACAGCTCTGCAGCTTTAGGACCAAAGTAATTAATCTTGATGTTTCAGGGCTAAACAGCTTTATAAATCAGGCCCCGTGACATTTTCTAATATTACACAAACTCCCAGAGATTCAGGAACAAAATCAGACATCCCATAATCTGTCATCCTCAATTGTTGTAATCTCTGTTGCTTTTGTACGTATAAAATAGGAAACAAATCCTTGAACACTTGGAGAAAGGTTGTAGTAAGTTTAATATCCTGCAAAAAGGTTTCACTGCAGTCAGACGGCTGTCTGCTTTCATAAACATTATGTTTACCGCAAATCTGAGTCTGCCGTCCAGAAATACTTCAATATCAACAAGAAAGGTACTGGTAGGAAGGAGAGTTATCATGGGATTAATCATGGGTTTAATTATGGCTGATGTTGATATTTAATAGGCAGAGCGCACAATGAGTTTGATCCAGTTCAAGTCAATTCCATTTAAATATATTTAATCCCAAAGGGAAACTCGCAAAGAAAGAAATCTCAAACTATCCAAGTTTCTTCAAATATGTATTATAGGAGGTAGAGATTTACAGATACAGGTTTTTATTAGGGCCGATCCCGATACCGATTATTTTGACACCATTGCTTTTTCCTTCCCCATTTAAATGATACAAATTACACAATGATAACAAATGTTATGCAAGTCTCAATTTAAACAAAAAAGAAGCATTAAGAAAATATATTAAGAATGGATAGCAAACAATGTAGAACATTTAAATATATAACAATAAAACAAATGTAACGTGTTTGTGGACTTTATGTAGCAGCATGAGGCCTTTGTATCGCAAATGATCTCCCTGAGAATATTTGTAAACAGCAATACAACACAAACTGAATAAATAAAAAGAAATGTGAACAATCTGAACGTGTAGCAGTCTCTATTACAGCTGATCTGAAGAAGTCTCTGACTGAAGGCACTCTGTTGAGTTACAGTCTCGTGAAGAAGATGTTCAGGGTGATTATTTTCATGTTACTTGGTTGACATGCTTGTTTTCCCATATTTTATTTCTCTCTAACTCGGATTTGAGAACCTCTAGTCTTCTGATTGACTCTCCCGGTCCATATTATTTACAGCCAGACATAATAAGAAAGAATATTTAGGATAGTTGTATGTAGTCTCTGTTTATAGTCAGACTATTATCACTTTGTGTTCAAAGACAACCTTAATCTTCCAACATCTGCTCATAAAGTTTACTAGATGCAATAAAATCCCCAAAGTCGAGCCATTTTTGTGATTACCTCATTATCAATATCAAACAGCATTTTCATTTTTCAAGTCAAAACCAAATAAGCGCACAAGGTTTTTTAATTTGTGCCGTCTGAAAAGGACATCTTGTCCATTTGGGAACACTTGCTGCAAATTCGGCTTATCTTTCTAATTTCCATGTGTTGTTAACGGCAGAGAGAGCACACAAATGGAATAATAACTAAGCCTGTTGTGCAAACAGCACACACACACACAGAGTCACAAAGAAAGCTCAAACACACACTGGCCAGGTTACTATTGCCCAGATACCAAAGACAAAAGAGCTGTCAGAATCCACACCGGGAACACAAACAGCAGCGATGAGCTGAGCAGTGGGAGCCATACGCACTGAAGGGTTAATGACTGCAGGATGATTCTTAATGTGTTCAGCTCTAATCATTGTCTATTGTAGACGGGAAGCATGTTTTACCCTTTTTCAACATAAAACTTGTTCCCATCACCTGTGTTAGGTGGACAAAATGAAACAAAAAATCCAAAATATCTTAACAGCAGGCTGTTTATCCCGTTGGTTTACCGTCTTTCTAATAATTAATTATCAGTAAGCCCCACGAAACCTGTTTCAGTGAAAAAAGTACAGCAAACAAGGGAACCCTTTACTCCGGAAATCCTGGATTTCTGTAATACTTCCGGAGATTGAGCTGTTCCACCGTTGTGTCTGCACTCTCTGAGTAAATTCTGGCAGATCCTGATCAAGTGAATTACTCATTTCACCATAAGTGACCTCTGTCTTACCACCCTTACTGTCCTGAGCAGAGACCATCGACAACCCGAAGGCTAATTAAAACACGGAACTGATAAAAAGAGATCAAATTCACAGACCTGCGTAACGGTCAGTAATGACAACTTAGATTTTGTCAAATAAATGATATTCATGGTGGCTGAAAAAAGTCATCATACTAGTTTTTGTGAAGCTACAGCTAAAAGCTTCAATGCACCAATGTATTTTATTCTGAGTTCAAGTGACAGACCGACACAAAGTGGTGCATAATTGTGAAGTGGAATAAAAATAATGCTGGACATGAAATCTTTGCCCATTCTGTTGTGCACAACAGCTCAAGTTTAGTCAGACTGGATTGATAATATCTATAAACAACAATTTCTACATGAATCCATGCTGACCCAAACCTTTCCATTTTACCTCTGGCTGTATGGTTTATTCTGGCTGATGGTCAGTGTTAGTTTTTTCTACACAGTATTTTTGCACGAAGAGAAAAACGTGCATTAAAGGTGCAACTTTGGTCTCATTCTCCCAGGTATTTCCAGTTTTCCCCTACATGGTTCAAGGTCCTTTCAAACTGGGCTTCATGGTGCTTTCTTTCAAAAACAGCTTTCTTCTTGCCACTGCTCCAAAAAGACCAAGTTTGTGGAGTCTGTTCTCTGGAGAACAGATATTTACACCTGAGCTCACACTCTATGCAGCTCATCCAGAGTTACCATATGCTTCTTGGCAGCTTCTCTGATTAATACTCTTCTTGCTTTCTCTGTCACCACTGGATGGCCAAGTCTCGGCAGCTCTGCAGCAGCACTGTAGCCAAATGATGGACTGAATGTTGCTCTTACTGAAATTAGATTGCACACAGGGGAACTCTTTTTGGTAATTACGTATCATCTAAATTTTATTTTGATTTATCAAACTGAAAGTGGCCTACAACAAATTCACCCCGCACGTCTTGCTTCGTTATTTATTTGTATTTTAAGTTTGCTAATGGTGAGTTTGCTCGGTAACATCTAGAATCAGTGTGCCAATCTCGCTGCTTGTACAGACACAATAGGTTACACAGGAAGGATTAACGTGGCCCACACAAAACACTTTCTCCCTGTCTCAAATCTGCAAAATCTGTTTTAAGGAGCTTATCAAAAGGCCGCTATTTGTCTAGAAAATAAGGCCTGAATGCCTAACAAGGCCAAGGTACAGCATGGCACCTCAAGCCATGTGCAGCTCAGACTACAGTACGGCTAAACATGAGTTTATCTGTTAGAGAAAAGGGCACAAAATTAAAGAGGGCAAGACCATGACCCCTTTTACACCCTGTCCTACTTTAGTCTTTGAGGGAAAATCCCATGTTTTTCCTTTGAAATATTACCAAAATTTAATAAAATAACACAAATAATAAAGATAAAGAGGATATCTTTGTTTAAATAATCACAAACGACAAAGAAACAGCAAAAGTGCTGCTACACATTTATATGCTTGTGTAATTAACCAGAGATATTTCAATAACACGGTCGGCGTGTCCGGTTCATTGACATCTCACGTGTAACCCTAGACTGCAATATGAATAAATACAAACATCACATATGAGAAAATAAATTGTTAAATCAATTTCACTTTTTTAGGTAGCACTAAAGTTAAACAGTTAAACAACAAAGTGGGTCATCTCTGCAGGTCAGTGAAGCATTCTTAAACTCCTGCTCAGTCATCTAAATAGGAGGTGAAATGTCCCTTTTTTGCCATAAAGTGACTTATGTGTAGTTTGCACACAGTGCCTTGTGAAATTGGTTGCACCCGTTTTCATATTTTGTCCCATTGCGATCAAACATTCAATGTATTTAATGGGGATTTTGTGCGATAGAGAAATACAGCAAATAATTATGAAGTGGAAGGAAAATTATAGTTTTTTTTTTTTAATTGTTCACAAAGTACAACCCAGAACAATGTATCGTACATTTGGGTTCAAACTTTTTGAGTCAATACTTTGTAGAACCACCTTCTGCTGCTTTTATGGGTCCAAGTCTTTGGACATTTTTCTCTATCAACTTTGCACATTTAAAAACTGTAATTTTTTCAACTAAAATAGCTCAAATTCAGTTCTGTTGCAAAATCAGCTTACTGTCATCTTAAGAACGTTGCCAGAATCAGGGGTTTCCTGTCAAAACGGGATACAGAAATATTGGAGCATGCCTTTATTTTGACATTACTGCATTACTGTGTCTGTAAAAACTGAATGAGGCAGCTGGAGTTCATCTAAAGTGCTGCTACCAGAATCTTGCACATCTCCACTGATCTTCAGCGACCTGATTACTCGGTGCTCCCAGAACCAGAAGTAGAGAAAGTGAAGGAGTATTTGGTTTCTGTGCACCTTCAGCTCCTTTTATATTTTTGCTTTCTTATTTTCCTTTTTTTCTTTTCTCTGATGTCCTGTCAAGCACTTTGGATTTCCATATGCATGAATCGTGTTAAATAAACAACCCTGGCTGGCCTTAAGCAATCGTCCGATGCAGTGACGTTGGGAGAAACATACTTCGTTAGATCCCATGCAAAGTATTGTTTGAATGTTGCTCACTTTCTCCAGATAATTCGCTGAAACAAACCATTTCCTTCTTTTTAAACTGATCAGTGTTAAATTCTCTGTTCTTCTGAATAAGCAAACATAAAGGCGTTGTTGAAGAAGAGCTTGTAAAAAGTATTCAGCTACATGTATAACAGGGTTATATCACCGTTAGAAAAGCACAAAACACTTAGTGGACTATTCAGAGCACTTAAAGCTATGATTAAAGACCAAGCTTAAGTATTGTGTTCATTGTGTTCTGCTGAGCTACAGTCCTTAATTACTAACACCCATGAGCTTCATAATAACCTCTATTTACTGAGATCACAATTAAAAACGTTATCACCACTATCGTCTACACTGTGTCCTAATAAAGAATGGATACTTTGGAACATATGTTTACCTGGCAATGATAAAGAGTCAGAAGTAAATACAGAAATTCTAATTAAACAAACACAAACTAACCCTCAGACACTGCCGGGTCTTAAAGGGTTAGATTGAATAAAAGGGTCTTATATTTGGTAATTCACCCCAAGGTATTTGTCAGCTCTGATTTTAATCTTTTACGCTATTAAGGTCCAACTTTTAGGTTGCCTAAAGCCATTTGAAAAAAGGGAAAAGGTAAAAGCTGAAACTGATCGTGCCTGTTTTTGTAATCAGCTCCTTTCTTTTTTAAATCCGTACACAGAGGAACTGTTTTTGTTTTTTCTGAGGTAAGGAAAGACTAATGTTGGGGCTCAGCAGGTTTTTAATGACGAACAATGCGGAAAATCTGCCTCCAGCTGCTTTCACGACCTTTAATGACATCTAATAGGAACATAAATTGAATCTCTTATGTTTAAAATAAACTACAGCTATAACAATTGAGACTTTAAGCCAGATTGTACAGTTGTATGATTATAAAACACTGTTTTCTTCCTCTGAGAAGGGACAGCGCTACGTTGCACACATTTACCTCCATCACTGCTGCTGCTAAAATATTAGAATGTTACTATGTGCATAATCTGTATTTTTTTATTTATGTTTGGTATTTTTATTTATTTTCTATGTTGAGTTATATTCAATTTCTTTGCACTTTACACTGCTTTAGTCAGCATGTTGCCTAGCTGTGGGACCAATAGGGATGACCTTATTTTAAGGCAGCAGATAAAACACATAGATCCTTATAATTGTCATAAATAACACCATAGCTATATTGTAACTATAGCTAAGTATTGTAACTGTCCTAACTTTAATCTGCAGTACATCCTAGAGACCTGCACGATAAGATAATACAGTAGTACAGAGACTACAGTAGCAGATACAGTAGAGCCTGACATAACAAGCTTAGCACAAATCTGCTAATAACAGCCCGCGTCTGCAGTTAGGTTTTTTGAAATTTTGAAGATTAAAGCTGCAAGTTTGCAGCGCACGCGAGCCGGCTCCGTCAATTACTGTTTGAGCAGGCTTCAGACGGCTCAGGATCAGACTTCTATGACTAACCACCACACCTGCAGCCTGTCAGCTGACCTGCAGCCCAGCACGCCGTTGTTGCCCCGTCGTCACACCATAAGCCCTAAAAGCGGCGCAAATCTCCTGCAAACAAGGAATCCATGCTAAACCTCTTAATAACTGACCCAGTCGAAAGAAGAAACACCTCCCTCATTAAAATGTTGCATGCTAGCAGCAGGTGATTTGGTGCTATAGTCCATACGTGAAGTGGAGCAGCGGTCAGGAAGCGAACGCTTCTGTCAACACCTCAGGTGCCGTCTCGCACTTTTGAGGCAATGTATGTAAGGAGTCCTTCTATTTCCACTTTGTGGTGTTTCATCTAACTAAACGTGTGAGCTTTAGCATGAAATCCCTGACATACAGACACATGGACAAATAGAAAACGCAGAGACCCACAGAAGTAGCGATCCAATCGTTCCTCATCAGTAATACCATAGAAAACACTCCCACATACAATTGAAATCGAGTCTGAGTTTTTCCATGCAATGTAGACAGGTTAAATAAACCATGACACAGCAAAAGCAGTCGCTCAGCTTCAGTACATTAATTCGAACTGAAATATAACAGTAATAGTTTTTTGTGAGCTATTATTATTCTCTACGAAGCAAATGTACTTTTTAAACAAGTTGAAATAAAAGCATCAGTTGTGGACGTACTATTCTGAAGTGAATTTATTGCAACGTCAGTGTGAATATCATTGATTTGCAATGTTTCTTGATTCATTTCAGCTGGAGATGCACAGCGGAAAAGAGACGGTGGCTGGTCGGAGCCTCAAAAAGCCAAACGCTGTCCCAGTCTGTGAACGCACTATTCGCTTGTGCCACCAGGTACCGGTAGCAGCACCTTTCGGAGTGGAAGTAGGTTTACGGAGGGAAGTAGACTCAAAAGTTTTCAGTTTTCTGCACCAGTGACATGTTTCAGAAAGGAAGTCAGAGGAGGCACAAAAGCTGGATGGAGCTACTTAAAAGGGAATCAAACTTTTCAACAGAGGCTGCTCCTACTGAGAGCTAGATGGATGCTGGGTAATTTCACAGCTCCCCCAAGTCACACTTTGGCAGTCTTTGTTTCCATTTTGATTAGACTATTTTCCATGTTGATTAGAGAGTTGATACAGTTTTTAAGGAGTAATTCATGACTTCTTTGCACAAATATGACATGACAGCGAGTCCATTATTTTTGCCCACACTACAAATTAGGAAAGATGAGAAAACATGACAAGCAACCAAGTTGATCCTGCCGCTGAGCACACCAGCTCACGTTTAGCGGTCCTAAATGTGAGCTGGTGCTTTAGGTCAGCTTAGCAAAGGTGGCTTCAAAGTATGCACTCATTATAAATCTCAGAATGCATCTTACATTTACAAAATGAATAAAACAGATTTAGAAGATTGTGAGTTATAAACATATTTTAGGGATCTTTTCCACATCTTAGGGAAAGTCTGTTGGCATGTCAAGGATATATTTGTGAGAAGACTTAAAATAAAAAACATTAATTGAATGACCCGATTGCAAATGCGAAACTGAACAAAAGAGAAGTTTCACTGCACCGATGTACAGAAAAATCTCCTTATTTCAGCTCATTTTAGGTAAGCTTATCTATATTGTACCAATTCAGAATAAATGATATCTCAAGGCACTTTACAAGACAAACTCATCATTTCATATTCAGCTATTTAGGATCCAAATTACATAAAAAAAAAAATGATTGCATTCTAATATCGTCGGCTCATAGAGTCAGGTTCAGATCTGGGGAAAACAGAGCCCAATTCAATTGAATCATTCATTCAATGACTGTCATTAAAAATGTTATTTACATGAGGAAACCCATCTTCCAATCAGATTGCACTGAGTCACTGTCCCACCCTGAGCAAACCAATGCATTTGTTTGTTTTTAAAGGAGGTTTGGTTAAGCGGTGCTCTTCACATAGGAATGAGGTCATTAAATATAAAACTATTCAACCAGGCCTAAAACAGTGAATCCAACATGCGCTGGAAAATCCCACCTGACCGCAGCGGCGCAGGTATCCCTGACAGGGCATTTTCCAGAAGCACGGCTCACATGGTATCACTAAACAAGCCCTGCGTCGCCTGATAAAATATACAACAAGAAAAAGTAAACCACGTAAAACAAAACCTACCCCAGACAGGTAACAACGAGGAGGCCACAGGCGCTGCGGAGCCGCCGATTACGAGCAGCGCTTTTGAATTTTTCCCCGTTTTTTTGGTCTTTTGTGAAGCGGCGATGAGTGTGTGGCCTGCAGCAGGCCGCTGCGCCGGTCCCTCCTCCGGCTCCGGCTTCCAATTGTTGCTTCAGCAATCCGAGCCCGCTGCCAAGAGCAGCTTTAGGCAAATCTGCCTCTTGGTTTCACAGCCCTGTGCTGCTGCAGTCAGGTCTGCCACAGCGGCTCGCTGATTAACAACACGAGCGCTGAAAACCAGGTTTAGACCAGTGGATGGAGGTAATGAATGAGACGGCAGTTGTGGTTTGAAAAAAACCGACAAAGTGACGAACGCAGCAGCTGTCCAGGTCACTATAGAGACGACCGCTGGGCACCAGGGAGAGAAAGCAAACATGTTTATATGACACTGGGGAAAAGTGTTTATCCAGGAGTGATTTAACACCTGCGAAACCCTGCCGACAGGCTCACTCTCGCAGACCCTGGCTTGATATACACACTACCGGTCAAAAGTTTGGACACGCCTTCTCGTTCAATGGTCTGTCTTTATTTTTATTACTACCTCTGGGAACTCCTTTCAAGAGTGTTAGAAAACCATTTCAGGTGGCTACCACATCGAGCTAATAGACAGGATGCCACGAGTGCACAATTTCTACAATGTAGAAAGTAATAAAAAATAAGGAGAAGCCACTGTATGACAAAGCTATGTCAAACCTTTGCTTGGTAGCATATGAAAATATTTAGCTTCCAATGAGGCTAACTTTCGTGTAATGTTTTGAAATGGTTCAAATCTATCGTTTGTTTTTCCCAAAGATTTTCTTTGGTCTTTGGCTGCATTTCTCATTAAGTTCAGCCCAGTCCCTAAACATTTACAGCGAGAAGCTCATAAACAACAAAGAACAAGTTTTAAAAGCAACGTTTAGGCACCTTGTTCGTAGCGGCCTGTCACACAGGAACTATTTGTTCCAATTTCTTTAATAAATGCACTGACGAATCTGCTGTTGACTGGAATCAGACGATTTTAAACTTGACTGGCGCTGTCAGACCTATGGAAACTGAAAAATCCTTTATTTTTCCCATGACTGAACAGACCATAACACCTAAACGCTACCAAGACCCACTGACAACACTTTACTGTGTGGACGCTGTTGCCTGTGGGTAAAATCCCAAAGTTAGCAACTTTCAGTCTCAGTGAGGCGAAGTCAGATGAAGCGAAGAGAAACCACTCAAATTGAAAATTACTTTTCAATGTCATGACAAGACATGGCTGCACTTTATTCAAGCTTCTATGTAAAGAGTTAGACTCTGGGCAGATAACAGGAAGGCTAAACAGGCTACAGCAAACCTCTCCTGTGTTACCCTTTTAGCTTTCAACATGATGGCAGACTTAAAAAAAAAACTAAAAGTTAAGTATTTAAATGTTCTAGCTCTATTATATAGGTCTTTCTTTCTAGCCATGGCTAGCCTAACATGGCTGCCAAGGCTAGCCATGCTAGTTTTGGGCTCTCACGATAATCAATAAATCAATTAATCGCATGCTAAAGTTTAATCATATGATTAATTAAAATAAGATTGATAATTAGTGTATGCATGCTTGCTTTTCCCCCCTTGTGTTTCCATGTCCTCTTTATTAGACGGGATAACAAATGTTTTCACTACTGTGCATTGGTGTCTACTCACCCCTCCCTTCTCGTTTCCTCAATGTAGGAGGACTTAAATCTCGTGTCAGGGGGGCACATGCTCAAAGTTTAGGATGAATTGGTGTCAAAGCCGAACACGACCGCTGCAGTGAGGGAGTTTGAATACAGCTGAGCCGTTATGTCGATAGGATATATTTGCGTTATTATGCCATTATCATATTAGTTGAAAAAGGTCTCCAAATGAAAATATTGTGGTTTATCGCGACAATTTTAAGGAAGATCTATCGTCCAGCAAAATCTGTTATCGTGATCAGGCCTATGCTAGCTGCTTTAATATATCGATAAAACCTTGTTTTATCCAAACCCTAACCCTACAGAGAAATCAGACGCAGCTAAAATTGATACCGCCATGAGAGGAGTTTCCAAAAACAGGAAGTCAGATATTGGCCACAGAACTCAGATTGATGCATTCCTATCTTTTTGGTTTCAATACCAACAACGTCACCCCCAGCTGAAAGCATCTCTAAGGTCATGATTACATTTTCCATTTCATAGTTTTGCAGACTTGGTCATGTCATACCCAAACAGTCTGGATGGAAAAAGGACCCACCTGGCAAACAACATTTAATACCAACATTGGGACAGTTCGTACCCATGTTTGGGGACAAATCTTGTGATTTTAGACAGCTGATAATTCAAAATCAATATCTATAATCTACTAATCGTCTGTTGTATAGAAAGGTGGTTTTGTGACTCTGACTGACAAATATCTCTGACGGGTATCTTAGCTGGACTTGGGGTCATCTTCTCATTTAACTGCTGTCACGAGATTTTGAATAAAATTGAAAAGTTACATGGAATAAAAAAACGAAACAAATATTTAATTTGTAGGGAAAGCTAAAAATTTTTTTGATAACTTATCTCCATAGTTTCCATCAAAACTGTGGAGATAAAGAGAAAAAAACAAATACGCAAAGCTTACAAGGGGACCAAATGAAAGAGGGTTGGGACGAAATGACAGTCCTTGTGTTTTGAAAGAGGGTACAAATTGGTTTAGGGGCCAGTTGGCCAGGTGCCATACGTTACACCATGTGTAGTCATAATGAGGACTTTATAAAAAAAATGTTATCTAATAACATTTGGAAAATCTTTTAAAGAAAACCTGGAGAAGTAGGATTATGCCCACAAAGGTTACAAGAGAGTCTGGCTGTTTTTAATCACAGTGAAGAGAAATTAAGGGGTGGTTAAAAACTTGGCACAGACATTTTTGCCTCATCCGGAGAAGGATTTGGTTTGAAAGACAATTTAGTTTTTGTCGTTCTTTTACAAACTTTGGAGCAATAAATCAAACAGAACCATCCATCCTTCTTCCTCGCTATCTTTAACGCTTTTGCTGCGTTTGTTACATCACCACCGGTGTTTAAAGTTTCACCAAGAAGGAAAGGCTACATTTTTAGACAACAAAGAATAATCAAGTCACCCAAGTTGCCAACAGCTCACTGCTCCCACAAAGATAAATCAAGTCCCCCTCAGCGTCTTCCTCCTCGCCGTGACGTCAGAGAAGTGAGTTTTCTGTGTTCCCCTCAGCCTCCACAGCAACCAGAGGGGGTTGTCACCATCCTCCTCACTCACTTAACCCAGCAAAAAGGCCAATTTATTTTGTTTTACACAGGGGTATTGTTCCAAACACTTGAATGTGCTGCACCGTAAATCATTTTGGCATGGATAAAAGTGTAGGAAAAAAAAGCCAAGACGGCTGTGTTCTGAGGCGCAGGACAAAAGGAACAGGGGCGGATTTATAAAGCCCAAAACGCGTTACAATGAGAAGAAGCGCACCGTTGCTAGTGACGCCTCAACAACAGGGCAACAACAAGCCGTCTAACCTACCCAGAGTCAGTGTCTTGTAAAAAAAAAAAAAAAAAAAATCATATATCTTGAACTTTTTGGGGATTTTCTCATAAACTCATACTTCAGAGTTTTTATGGGAGGATTTTAAGTAATTGATGTGAAGTAAGGGAAAGGTTTTTCAACATTTTTGTGTGACTTCTGTTTTTATTCAACCCCCTTTACTCTGATGGCTCTAAATAAAATTCTGTGCTACCAATTCCCTACACTCAGCTTACAATTTAAGAAGTAAAACATTGTGGTGGCACCATCATGCCGTGGAGATGGTTTTCTTCAGAAGGGAGATGCCCAGAGTAGATTGGAAGCTGTATGAAGCTAAATATAGGATAATGCTGAAAAATAAAACCTGCAGGGGCTCCAAAAGCTTAAGATTTACCTTCAATCGGGAATAAAACCCTAAACATACAACCAGGGCTACAACAGATGGATTAAATCAAAGCATCCCACTATGCTAGCATTGGCCCAGTCAAAGTCCGAACCTGAATCCAACAGAGAATCTGTGTTGAGTTGTGAAGATTGCTCTCCACAGATGCTCTCTGAATAAGCTTCAGCCAAAGACAAGAGCGCCAATATAGTAAAGGCATGCTCCTAAAAGCCATGCAGCTCTAAATGCAGCAAAAGGTGGATGCCCAAAGTATTTTCTCAAAATTTAAATGCACATTTCACTCCTCCCATCAACTCTGACCAGGTTCCTTGTCCCTGCTCAGGAAAAGCAACCCCCACAGCACGATCCTACCACCACTGTACTTAACAGATAAAGATACACCGCTGAGCTCTTACCTACTAATTCAGTGATTTCTGAAAAGATTTGGTTGCACTGGATTTTATTTGGGGTATCAGAGTAGAAGGTAAAAAAAAAATTAAAGGCGATCAAAAATCTACCTTCAGAATTATGCACCACTTCGTGTTTGTCTATAACACAGAAACCCATAAAAACACATAAAATGTTGTATGTAATGTGACGTAAATGGCAAAAAGTTTAAGTTACTTTTGCAAGGCACCTTTAAAAAAAAAGAACAACAACACCAAGGTTTTAAATCCGTAAAGCACAGTAGCTGTAACTGAACTTCGACCATAGTTTATCCCAACTTGTGATATTTAAGCTGATAACTTTGAGCTGCATTTCTGTGGAGTACCAAAGTAGGAAAACATTATGAAATAGTCCTAAAAGTCACGCTTAATTGATTTCTCTTCTCCCCAAAACATTGACTAGGTTACATACAGAAACACTTTCAGCTATATTCAAACAGAAGCTCTATACAGTGATAATCAAGGAACCAACTCTTATACAAGATGTAATACATTTAAAGGTATCTCCCTAAATTTACCATAAACTGCTTTAATTACCAGGTTATTGCAGCTTATATGCCCTGTTGTCTGATGTTAACAGACTTATTGAGCTCTATATTTAGATTCTTATGCATCTTAAGTGCTTTTCTGCCAAAAATAAGTACAATAGAAGAATATTTTTCCCATGTTTAAATTGGGAATGATCTTAAACACCGGAATCAAGGCTACTCTGCTGTAATGATGTCATTTTGGACCCGGACTGCAATGCAGGACACATCATGTCTCGCTTGAACCAAACAAACAGGTGCGCACCAAAGGCAGCCAAATGAAAAGCTGCGGCTCTTAAATGTGTTCCCACGACAGGGTGACTTTCCTCGACAGAGTTGGTCCCGCACCGCACGTCCCCGCACAGCATGATGCGGCGGTACTGTCCTGCCTCACTTACCGGACAGAGGAGAGAGAGGGCTCCGCCGGTGACTCGTACTCCGCTCCGACACCTTTGGCGGGGTTCGAAGGAGGCGGCTTTCGGAGGAGAAATGAGTTTTGGCGTCAGACGGATGCGGAGCTCAGGTGAGCTGCTGGAGTCCTGCAGACAGAGAGTGAGCAGCGGCGGCGGCGGCGGCGGCAGACTGAGGCGGTGTTCTGGGCTTCCTCGTGACGTGATTGGGCCAGGTGGAAAAGGCGCGTTCACGTGCCCCGCCGCCCCTGGGGAGCGCGCCGGTGGAGCGTGTGACCGCTCGTGCGCGACCAAATCTGGAGGCTCAGGTGGGTTTATTTAGCAGGTGCAGCTCCGTTCAGGAGCTTATATGTCCCTCATCTTTGGACAGGAATGTGACGTTTGTTTTTGCCAGTGGCCATTTTTGTTATGGGCTGCACCACCTGCGCACACTGGTAGCACTGTTGCCTTAGAACAAGAAGGTTCTGGGTTCAAATCTGGGGTCCTTCATGGAGTTTGCATGTTCTCCCTGTGCACGGGTGGGCTCTCTCTGGGTACTCCGGCCCCGTCCCACAGTCCAAACATTGCCTATACCTGCTCACCTGCTGGAATGGACATTTTTTGATACAGGACATACAGGCAGTTGCTCAGAGCGGTATGACAAAGGAAGACACAAGCACCCTATATGTATCTAATATATATATATTTCTAATATATATATAAAAAATCTATCTATCTATCTATATACATACATACATACATACATACATACATACATACATACATTTTCTAACACGTCCATCCCTTGTGGGGTTGCGAGGGGTGCTGGTGCTGACAGGTCACCAGTCATTCAATATATATATATATATATATATATATATATATATATATATATATATATATATATATATATATATATATATATATATATATATATATTATATACTTTATATACTGGTTGGTGGGATCAGGAATGATCTGCCTCACATGATTGTCATGTCCTCTTGTCTACTGTTTTGCATGGGGTTAAGATTAATTTGGTTCAAGGTTACTTTATTAAAAAGTAAGTTGTGGACTTATTAAAAAGCATATATAAAAAAATTACAGAAAATGTTGGAGGGGGCATATGTGTGGTACCTTAAACAGTAATTTCTAAATGTGTCTTATTTCCCCAAATGCATTAATTTACTACAATCATCTCGAGCCCCCCCCCCCCCCTGCATATGCTAATTATTTTTATTGAATTTAGTTCTGCTTTTAATTCCATTCATCACATATTATTCTAAATAATAATAATAATAATTCTGTTGGAAGTGAATCCCTTTTAATTAAATGGTATAATTATTTTCTCTCAAACAGGACACGGCAGGTAAAACTGAACTCCGTGTTTTCTGACACCTCATCGTTTTTATTTACACTGTACAATAATGATTGTGTCAGCCTAATCAATGTGTGGTGAAATTCTCAGATGATATTGTAATACATAGCTTGTTAAATAATGATTCCAATCCAAGCAGTCATAAATCAGCAGCTGATGAATCTGTAAACTGGTGTGATGCTCAGAAGTTACAAATTAATATAGAAAAGATTATAGAGATGCTGGTGGACCCCAGGGAAGTTGGAGACCACACCCCTGGGGCCATACATGGACAGAACATTCAACAGGTGAGCTCATATAAACACCTGGGGCTTCATATTGATAACACTCTTGGCTGGCACACGCATGCGGCAAAACTTCTCCAACGTCTTCATTTTTCTTTGTTGCTTAAGAGTGCTTGATGTTTCTTTTTTAGCAATATTATGGTAGACTGTATGGCAGCTCTATAAGCTGCCATACAGTCTCTGCTAAGGTATGGTATCACCAGCTGGTTTGGTAATTTGACCTTAAATACAAAGACCCAGATCTTAAACTTAGTAAAGATAGCAGGTAAAATAATTAGAATGGCTCCTCCTCTGTCTCCACAGGAACTCGTTGAGCAGTCCATCCTCAGACAGGCAGATCAGATTTTATCCGACTCCTCTGTTGTGCTTCACTCTGAATTTGTGCAACGGAACTCCGGAAGAAGGTACAGGACCCCCTTATGCAAATATAACGGATATAAACATGCGTTCATCCCACTCTCTCTAAAGCCGGTTAATGAGCGCATGGTTTGGGATGAGAAAATTAACAGGGGAAGGGACAAGGAGACGTAGGTAGCCACATCTCTGGACTCTTATAATCTACGGCAGCAAACTAGGAGTGCAGAGGTGTTTGAAACGATTCTTTTTTTTTTCTGAAAGGTTGATTTGCACTGTTTTTTAATATGATCGTTTTAGTCGAACTGAGATTTATGAACTGTTGTTGCTATTGTATTTATTATTTTACAGAGACTCCTCTTATTAGTCATTGAAGATGTAGTACATTAGCCTCGTGAGACCATCCTGATCTCGCAAGCTTTCAAGGTTTCACTTGCAGATCTATCTGGCGGAGTCAGGTAAGTAGTACATGTGGGTTAAGATCAAATGTTGCAAATTGTATGATACCCTTATATGGTTAAAAGTTAAAAATAGATTGGTGTA
Organism: Fundulus heteroclitus; assembly: GCF_011125445.2. Classification (NCBI taxonomy): domain Eukaryota; kingdom Metazoa; phylum Chordata; class Actinopteri; order Cyprinodontiformes; family Fundulidae; genus Fundulus; species Fundulus heteroclitus. Next base: position 34,515,473 of record NC_046365.1, read on the forward strand.
TTGAGTAATGGTATTTTTATATAATGTTGCAACAAATAAAACACCTTTCGTTTTATATACAAAACTATCCTTTAGTATTGATAGACATCATTATCCAACAAGACATGCAGTAGGGGGTAGATTTATTTTACCTAGAGTTACAACTAAATCAATTTAACGTTCAGTTAGGTACAGGGCAATGTGTGAATGGAATTCACTCCCAAATACTATCAAACAACAAAACACTCTCTACAGTTTCAAAACCTCACTTGAGAAATATTACCTTCAAAGAAATTTGAATAGTTAATGTTAGTTTAATTAAGGAGATACTGCTGTAGGGTTCTTGTTAGCTTGTTCTTTGATATAGATCTATTTGGAGCAGCAATATTTTATTTTAAGTATGTTTATTATTTATTTTATTATTATTATTTTAGAGATCAATGGCTTTAAATGTAAATATGTATTACATTTTGTGTAAATGTCTTGTGCGTATACCGTGTGACGAGATGTAATAAATTGTATTGTCACATGGAAGATTGGAGAACCCCAGGAAGAATAGCTCTTAGCTTATGCTGAAGCTAACGTGGGTTCCAAATAAAACAAGCAAACAATGCAGCTGATCCTTGCATCCAAGGAAAGTTTCTACCAAGGGAGACAAATAAAGATACTCTGATTTTGAATTAAAGGTAGGATTTTGCCATAGTGAGGTTATGCTCCTGCAATAGAAACATGTACGTGAAGGCTTTCTGCATTTCTTTACCAGGGTACCAGTAAAAGTGTGTGTGTGTGTGTGTGAGGGGGGGGGGGGGGGGGGGCTACACAAGGTGGCACCGGGCATCAACCACAGGCCTAATTCCTTCAAATAAAATCAACATAATTTTTTTTAATGAATGAAACTTTAGGATGACCCTAATCTAATAAAGCACCTTTAAGATCACAGACACACAAAGACAGTTTACCTTTCCCCCGTCTGAAAGCGAGGCCGTGCGTTCACTTCCACTGCTGGTCATTCATCTCCTTTTGTTCCCTGAAAAACCGTTCGCTTCAGACGGCGAGCTGTTCCAACAGGCCATGTTTGAACTGACAATGCACATCCAGATAAAACACGTCGCCGACGCTGCGATCGGCACTGTCGACGGTTTCCTGGGGATTATCCGGATCCTGTCAAATGGGTGGCTGTGGGTGTGGTGGGCTTGTGGAAAGCTAAAGGATGGTGGGGGGGGTTGAAACAACTTCCAGTGAAATGTCTCCACACTGGCCAACATGAACCAATGTGTCAACAGACCATAATGGGGTTTACAATGTCTGTAGGAAGATGGTTAAGAACATGCAGGATGGGGCAGGTTACTTTTTTTTAAAAAAAAGCTTCCATTGTAAATGATCATGGAGCATGTCTTTAGTAGTCAGGGGTATTGTGCTGCTTTCTCAACAGTGCATTGCCCTGCAGAAAAGGTTTTCCTGCTCCAAGTTTCTCCAGATTTTGTCACGTTACAACCGCACACTTCCATGTACGTTAACATGTGTAAACACAGAGCATAACTGAAGTAAATAAATGGATTTTTTTATTTAAACATATGTCTCTAAAAAATCTGAAGTGTCCATCTGTGTAATAAATAAACCAAGTACAAATCCAGTTTCTTTGTGAAGACCTCGGAAGGTTTGTTGCAGAACAAAACAAGGAGCAAAGAAGACAGCAGACAGGTCAGGGACAAAGTTTAAAGGAGAGAGGGGGGGGGGGGGTTATAAAAGTAAATAAATAAATAAAATAAAGTTAAGAAACCAGAAACGGAAAGAGGATGACACATATGCAAACCTACCAAGACGAGGCCTTTCACATACCGCGCATATTCTGGCTGAGCGAGGAGCATTTCTCAGAGAAGTGGCCAAAAGGCCAATGGTACCTCAGATGGGTGAATATACAGCCGGCACAAATACCACACGCATGTTGTAAATCTGGTCTATATGGGAAAGTGGCAAGAACAAAGCCATTGCTGAAAGTAAGCGATAAGACGGCCAATTTGTCGTTTGCCATATAAGGAACAAAGAAAACATCAGATGAGACCAAACTAGAACCTTTTTTATGGTTTAATATGGTGTTGCCACGATGCTTTGGGTATCCTTCCCGTCAGCAGAACCTGTTGAAAAGGTTCTACATAATGCCTTTAAGTCTTCCAAAGTCAACTGTAGGCATGCATGCGCACCTGTATATATATATATATATATATATATATATATATATATATATATATATATATATATATATATATATATATATATATATATATATATATATATATATATATATTAGTTGCTTTCTAGAGTTATTTTTCCTAACCCAGAAGAGGCGTGCCTTCACTGCGACATTGCTCTAGAGCCGCCGCAGCAAGAAAACCCTAGCTCGACATTACTGTCACAATTCATTTACTTACAGCTCTGGCATCTCCATCGGGCGGTTTTATTGTAGGAATTGCAACAGTTTTAAGAATTAAATCTCCCAGACAATCCACTTTGGTACAGGACAAGGTTGACCAAGCAGTGAAGGGACGGTCAGAGGCAAACACAAGCTAGCGTGCTCCTAGTCATAAAATACAACTTCTTCTGGTCATTAGGGTCTTCTTTAGGATGGCTGAACAAAGTCTGAGACTTCTCGCAGTCGAAAACACATTTTTATGACTTAGATATTACATATAGCTAAAAAAAAAAGAAAAGAAAAAAAGCAGTTGCTGTCAGTTAGTAGATTAGATGCTAAAAGAGCCACTTTGTCTCAACTTTGTGCAGAAAAGATTTCGCTCTGCCTCACATCACCGCTCGCTAAGCGGAGAAATCATGCCCCAAGCAAAATACCACTTTGGGCATGATTTTGATGAAGGAAAAGCATCATAACATTGATTTGCATGATATAGGCCCTTTAAAAGGTATATGATGTGAGTGGGACTGAGCTGGAGCTTCCAACAACACCAAACATACAGCATGAGCCATAATGTGACGGGGTAAATCTAAACATATTCACGCGTTGGTACTGTACGGTCTAAAGTCCAGAGGTAAATCCAATAAATTATCTATGGCAAGATGGGAAAATTGCTTTTGCTCCACATGGAATTAGGCAGAGCTTAATGAGCATGAAGGTAAAAGTTCACAAACGCCAGTCTTTAGTTCTGCAAAGCTACAGGTATATACTCGGAAAGACCTGCAGCTTTAATTGAAAAGAAGGGTGTTTCTCTAAAGTATTGACAAAGGCGGTTTGAAAGAAAATTTTATGCCGCACTTTTCAGATTTAGATTTGTAAATATGCAGATAAAATCCTCAAAATTTGTTAGAAATGTGAACAAATTGAAGATCTCCAAATATGTGTGCAATCTACTGTAGCGTTCATGGAGCCCCGTCTTTTCAGCTCCTGTTGATATTTCAGCAATTCTGCTGCCACTAAAAATTAAAACTCTCAACATGGATACAGAAAGAGAAAGTTTTATTTCCCCCAAATAGGTTACACAACATTCAGAATCTGGTTATCTCAACGGGTGTTAATGTTACATTATTACAAAAGGTTGATATCCACTAGTACACAAGCTGTACTAGAATATTACTCTGGAGACTTTCATGAAAAATAAGCCCACTGGCTGCATTGGTCAATCTAACATTAAAATATAGATTACAAATATATATTTATTTCAAGGAAACAGCAGAATCTTGTACAAGATTCTCACCCTTAAACTGTTATAGCGGGCCATAGGAAAAATACACAAAATGAAGCTGGTTTGTTTTTGAAAAATACACTTTATATAGCCCCCCCAATGACGTAAACTGATAGCAGCCAAAGATGCTGGTCTTTACAGCCGAACATTTATCAAGTTAACTGGATTTTGGTTCACACCGTATATACACAGGCCTTTTAGTCATCCTAGATGCATAAATGTGCATAAGTGCAACATGTCTTCAAACTGATTTATGGAGTTACTGCGCTGGATGTTTCCGTCTCTGTGGGTTCTGGCTTGTTGGTCATTTTGTCTTCTATTGATAGTCTGAAAAAAACCCAGAAGCAGGAGTGTGTGGAGAGGAAGAGAAGAACAGATTCAAGGCACGTTAAAGTGACATAAGGCTGGTCCTTCATTTTTCTGGAATCTAAGGGAATCGCCTTTAACCTTTCGGTTTTATGTCCTGAATGCAGACGAGCTAAAAGCAGAGCGTGCGGTCGACTAAATGAGGAGAGCTTTTTTGGAAACGCTTTGGTCGAGCAAGAATTTTGTTCAGCATGACGTTGCAGTCAGGAGCTGGGAGTTTAAAGCAGCTCGATGTGAAGTCAGCAAAGAGCCAGAAGAAGCTGGTCAAGGTCTGCTCATCGCAGCAGGAAACCCTGTGGAAAACCAAAACTTGATTTTGTAAACTTTGGTTTTTTTTAATCAGTCAATATAGGAGATGTTGATGGGCAGGTTTTTTTTTTTCCTTCCAAGTCGAAACACGTCGTCTCACCTAAATCTTTACCGTAAAAGACATAAAGCACCCTCCCCCAACAGGTCAAGCTACCACTTCAGTCACAGTTTGATTGTGAAAACAAAACCAATTTACAGAATTCAAAAGTCTGAGCCGACAGGTTCACCCCCAAAATCTGTACTGAAAAAAAAAAAAAGCTTTTGTTTGAACAGTAAAGCGTCCGTTTCAGTCAGCTGATAAAAGTCAAGATTGTTACGAAATTTCAACGGCAGTCGCTCTCCGGTAGCTGCCAGCGTAACGCCAACGTGTGTGCCGTGCTGGAATACAAACATTCATATGCTGGAGTACAAAAGGCCATTTAGAGTTTCAAAAAAAAAAAAAAAGTGTTTACGGCAGCGACTCCCATTCGACAGATCTGTCAAACAGTAGGAAAAAAGTGCGTCTCTTATGATTTGAAAGAACGACAGACACGGTTCAAGGAAGAATAGACAAAAGGAGTGTAGGAGTTTGATCCTTTTGTTAGAAAATGTACAGTCTGAGAAGTTGGAAAAGCAGCAACGGTACAGTTACAGGAGGAGGAGGAAGGGTTCTGTAGTTTCCGTAGCGGGTTTCATCAATCTGAGCTAACCGGGCCTTTCGCGCAGGACTGTTTAGTGCTCTTCCAGCCAGGAGGGATTTTCCCCACCGGGCATTTTCAACTTGATGTGGAACTGCTTGAGAGTCTGCTCCAGCTGCTGCTGGTTTCCAGCGTAATATGCAGCTATGGCATTGTGGAACAGGATGAGTTGGTTATGCAACACCTTCACCTGATGGAGAGGGGGACAACACAAAAAAGGTGATTAGTACACTGATCTTTACGCAGATAATCTGGACAGATTTGTTGGCACCCTTGGTAGCCATGTGGAAAAAGATTAAGAAGAAATAGTTTGATTGCAGCAGCATAATCTCACACTGAAACCCTTAATTCAAGGACATTTATTCCCATGTTGGGAAATACTGGTTTAGAACAGAGATTGTTGGTACCACTTGAACTAGTTTTATTTATTTTTTTAAACTGTACTTTAAGTTTGATGAGAGTTCCTAGTACCTCCATAACCGGGTATTTATTTAACAGGACACAGAGGTACCTAGTTTCTGTTGCCAGTAAGAAGGGTGGGGAGAAGAGGTAAAAGCTAAACCTCCAAAACTCACTTTGTAAACTCCACCAAACAGTGGCATCGCTCTCAGTCAGTCCGTTAGCTTTGACAGCTAAATGAGAGCGATGCCAGACAAAAATCAACAACTGTTCTTTCTGAGGATGACAGATTTTGCTAAAGGCTATTCGGACGAGGGCAGGTGGGTCTGATTCGAGCGATAAATGGTAGAAAATCGTAACCCGACTCTCGCCAGATGGATTTCGTTCTGCAGAGCTTCACACGTCCATCTGGGATCGCACCATTGGAGATGTATTTCAGAAGGAGGAGCCTTCTGATTGGATAAACCACTTGTCCATCATCTTGCTACTTCAACTACGTACACTGAAACTGAAAACATCATTTCCACTAAGAAAAGCCTCCAGAGCTGTTCTCTGTTCCTTTAAATAATTGATATTCGGTAGATTGGACAACACTGATGAAACAGCAGCATTAATGTTACCGGGTGACCAGATTTCTCTAATGAAAACCGGGGACGTCCCTGATTTTGCTAAGCGGGCGCAGAGTCTCTGTTGGGGCGGGGAAGGCATGTTTAGCTGAGCTCTTCTACTACGCCGGGACAGCGGCAGGAACCGCGTCAATACCTTTTGCTGCGTTAAACTTTTTTTACTCCATCACGATAAACTGAAAAAAGCACTATAGTGGGGGATCTGTGAAGCTGTGGGTCTATTTGTTTTTCTAAGCGCGTAGGAAAATTGTTAAATTGCATGGGCCCACTAACTCTGCAACACCAGGGGATTTGAAATAAAAATTTAGTAAATTCTACCAGAGTATGGTATTTCAGTAAAATAATACATACTATATCAACCAATTCATCAAGGACATCTTCAGCCTCCCCTGTTCAGTCTCATAATATGTTGTAGAAAACAAGGAATCATCCTCTTTGCAAAATAATCAGTAATAAATTGTAGCAATGGTAGTTTGTTAGCTATTTTTGTTGAAGGTAGGATCTTTTTGCCTCTAAAAAGAATCCACTCATTTTAAAAGGTTAAATTTCTCCAAATTGTTCAATGTGAGTTCACACCATGGCAATAAAATAATTTATTTCAAGGCTTTTTTTTTTCCTCCACATCTCCACAAGGGTTCTCAACAAATCTGCACGTCACCGCAGCTGGAATGCCAAGAGGCCGACCTTATTCTCCTCCAGAAACTTCAGCTTCACTGAGACGTCGTTGCGCATTCTTTCGTATTTCTCGCGGTGGATCTGGAATTGCTGCTGGGATTGCTCGATCTTCGGCATGGAGCTGCCGTCACGCGGTCCGAGGTTCAGCTCCTCCAAATCCGTACGATACGCATCGTACTCGATCCTGAGAACGTTTTTAATCAAAAGAACCTCATCAGACCAATTAAAATGTACTTTCTCACGCAGGAACAAACACAGTAGTGGCTGCAGTACAACCAGAGTCCATCTAAATACTGGAACAGAACCAGAAGTCTCACACACACACCTGGCGGTTTCATACTGCTTGATGTTCAGCATGGTGTCTTCAATTGTTTTGTCTACCAGCGTCTCGACACTCGAGATGAAGAAGTTGATGGCGGCCAGCAGCGTCTCTCCGTTTTTGGACAGGAGCTTCTGCGTGTCAGCGTTGTAACCAAACTCCTCCTGAAGAAAAGAAAGTTGTTCAAGCAAACAGACTCAGCTAAAATTAGCCAAAAATATGAAAACAACAAGAAAACCTTCCAATCAAAATAATCTCCAGGTGTGTCCTGAAGAAAGAAACTCCCACTAAAGAGCACAAGAAATGACTTTTGGGACTTTTTGGGGAAAACAATCTAAAAGCCTCCATGGATTCTTCTATCCACGTTAATTCTTGGTAAGCTGTTAAACCAGAAAAAGAAAAATTTGATGGTCTCATCGTTTTACAACTAGCCTAAATGAATTTCCCAGTGAATTTCTCCAATGTGAGATCAATAAAGCCCATCTTATTTTAAGGACAATTGAACAATTGAGGCAGCACGCACAGGCAATGCTGCTGGTCAACAACTTTCTGGTGGCAACAGGTGGCTAAGAAGCAGTCAGTATCTTTAAAAAGGTATATAGCCACGTAATACGCTTATAAATAAAGACCAGAAAACTTTTGATCATGATAAAATAAGGTTATATAACCAGGCCTCCATCCTGATAGTGTTTTGATCAGGGGTGTCAAACTCATTTTGGTTGAGGGGCCCCATACAGCTTAATCTGATCTCAAGAGGGCCACACGAGTAAACTCATTGCAAGATTAAATAGAACTAATAAATGTGGACTTGTTGATTTTTATATTAAGTTAATTTCACTTTAAAAAAAATATATATATATATTTTTTTTTTACAATGATAATGCATTTAGCCACAGGGTAACTAAATTGTTCGGCGGGCCGGATCCGGCCCGCGGGCCGTATGTTTGACACCCCTGGTTTTGATGGTGCTTTTTGTGGATAAATATACCTCCAGCACCAGGCGCGGTTAGCCGATATAAACAAACATGGCGGCATCTAGCAACAGTATCGCAGAACTATCATAATGCCGGTTAGCTTAATTTATAAATCAATTATAAATAATACCGGATTGAACCTGACCCTCTGAAATGCCTCGCAAAGCTATAGCTCAGCGTGATCAAAGACCAACCGTTATTAAATAAATAAACTGATCTGCAGCAACTTTAAGAGCCTCATATCAGAACATTTACTCACATCAATCAACTCTGCGTCACATCTGAGCGATCAGCAGGTTTAACGTCCGCTTCAATGAACACCAACGTTCAAACTGTATTCCCAGCGACATTCCAGTCTTTTCCCTCCTGAAATCCTAATTTTTTGTGCTTTTTTCCACTGGATCTTGGAAATTTCTTCGTTGTTTCGCTGGGAGATGCTAATAGCCATTAGCTGCTTCCTTGTTTTAACACGTTATGCATGTGCAGTGAGTACTTCCGTTAAAATATAATAAACTATTTATTTACTAACAAATTGAGCAAAAACAAAGCATAAAACACCAAAATAACAACTAATACATCAGCAGGATGCAATAATCTGTCATTAAAACTCTGTATGCAACCAAAGTGACCTACTGATGTGTGTAAAAAAAAATGCCAAATAACATGGCTATGCACCTTTAATATTATTTGAGGAATCTCCACCACTACAAATGATGCCGTTTAGCAGAGAGTCATTTATAGAATTGCAAAGGCTTTCTGACTCTAAGCTGTTTAACTAAAGCTGCATAAACATAAAACATGAACTAAGGAAGCCCTTTCAGGCAATGCTGACAGTGAAGGTTTAGGTGAAATAATAGATTATTCACAGGTTCATCCAAATAAACAGTTTTGTTTTTAAGTCACAACAACTGAACAGCTGAGGCAGTTAGCTGCGTTTTCTCCGGCAGCTTAACAGTATTATTGTAGCCATGTTGTATGTCGGCAAACCGCGTTGTTTCCACTTTGATCAAAAATATAAACTTGCTGCTTTAATTTTACTCACTGCTCATGTCCATCCAAGTTGTACTTTTAAAACAATCAGAATCATCTGCTGCAGTGACCAACTAGCCCGCCATTAAAAGCTTTTACCGTTAGATCAAATGGACTCTAAAGTTTAGGAGTACTTGAAGGTGACAATTGGGAAGTTTAGACGCTCTGAAAGGCGTCGTGGTTTAGCACTAAAACACAAGGCAATGCATTAGCCTCGCACTTTAAAGACAAGCAGACAGCTGCTGAACACGGCCGAATGTTTGAGGATCGTTCGCCTCGTCTCAGCGATTAATGACATTTTAAGCAAAGTTAAAAAAATTCTGTCACTATCTAAATTAATGAAATTTTGATCTGAAAAAACCCATAAATAATCTGGTTAATAAAAAAATGTTCCGTGGAAATGTCACATGCCCTATTACTAAAATATTATTTTAAAGGCTTTATTAGAAGCAGATTAATTTTGCTTTACAACATGCTAAATATCCCATCATATTTAATACATTAACAATAAAGTTTTAATTTTATTTACGTTTACATGGTTTTTACACTTTTTACACGGCATTTTAAACTTTAAGGTGTTTTTGTTTACATTATAAATCAAATATAGCTGGTAAAAGCAAACTTACATAGACTGGATTTTGAATTTTGGTGAAAACATTTAGATTTACTAACAAAACGGAGTTCCCATATCCTCGTGTAACAAAAAGTATTGTTTAGTCGAGTCTTTGCAATGTTTCACAGCCACATTAACTAAAAAGCAGCTAAAAAAGTCTGGACTCACGTGGAGCTCGGGGGACTTGAGGCTGAGGTCGGCGAAGGCGTCGCCCAGCTGCCTCTGGGTCTGCATTATTTGGGACAGCTGATTGGCCAGCGCCTGAGCCAGCTTGATCACATTCTGGTACTTTCTCTTGTTCTCACGGAGCAGCTCGATTTGCGCCTCCAGCTCCAGGTCCACGGTCTTGGAGCCTCGGCCCAGCTTCTCCGACAGGATCTGTCGGGTGCACTGCGGAGGAGTTTTAAGTTCATGAAATGAAAAACACAATGGCTGCTGGGAGGTTGCTTTTTTTTTTGTTGTTGACTATATTAAATACAGGGGGAGTGAAAAAGAGCCGAGAGGCTGTGGAAATAATCTTAAAGGAGCAGAGGGGAGCCAAAATGTCTAGAGCGAGAGAGAGAAAATATCAATCATGTGGTGTCGTCAGTCTGAACTCTCTGCCAACAATGTACTCAAGTCACAAAAAATAAAGAGCAAAGAAGGGAAGAGGATGGACATGAAAATAAATCAGGATTTACTTTATACGTGTTGATGCTCCACTTTCTCACTAGGTCCAGCTTTTCCATGGCCGGGTTCTTCAAGTCGTCTGAAAGCACCACCGCTCCGCTGCTCAGCTGAGCTCCTGGATGGTCGAAAGTTGTTCACTTAGTCATTTAATTAATAACAATAAGATACAAGGAGACTGTTTTTAAAACAGATTAATCAGACTGAAAACACTAAAGAAGACGGATCCCAAATATAAGATTTAACATGTCCTGATGCATCTCAACAAAGAAGAACCTACTCAGATTTATTTTTTGCATGAAGTTTAGGACATTAAGATTATTCAAATGAAGACATGGAGACACTAAAGAGAAATGCAAAGACACAGAGCTCCAAAATAGACTCGGAAAATAGAGAAATAAACTAACAATTTGGTCATTTTAATCAAGTATATATATATATATATATATATATATATATATATATATATATATATATATATATATATATATAATATTTTTTTTTTTTTTAGTAGATTAGAGCCATTAGTACCCCTTGTTAAAGCAGACAAGTTAAAACAGACAGAAACAACATTTAGACCAGATGGAAAACTTGGTCACAGTGGGGGGGAGAATGGCTACTAAATGTGGGTTTACTAGGATCGATAATGACAACAAAAAAATATCAATCACAAAAACAGCAAACAAGAGCTGCTCTCATCAGAAATACTGTTCTTTACTATTGCAATATTGCAAAATTCTAGGAAAAGATGACATTGTGGCATTATCGTTGTTTATTGCAATCATGTCGGCATTTATGGTGATTAATCCATACGCGCCGTCGTCTTTCCCGTCATCATAATGTTCCCGACGCTCACGCTAAGCTTTAGGATCTTTATCACTAGGATTTATATCAGCCGTGGGTAAATGAACGGTAGAGGCCCATTCAAGCAGCCAAATATATCATTAGCAAGTAGCATTTTAATGCATGTCGCCTGAAATAAAACAGCCTACCAAAGAATCTCATCCAGGCAGTCCTTTCCAACTGTAATAACACCGATTCTACAACAAACACTGCAGTCTGCTATGTAATGGCGTTCTAGTTAGCTACTGGTGTGAACATTTGATTTAGCTGAAATCACACAATTACATAAAGTTTCAAACGCTCGTCCTCGAGGGCCAGTGTCTGCCAACGTTTAGATGTTTCTGTGCTTAAGGACACAATTTGGCCAAATGATCCAGGTGTGCTGGACCAGGAAGGCATCTGACCAATTAAAACATTTCCCGGCATCGTTTGAATCTTTGATCGCCTTTTCCTACGTCGTATGCTGGTGAAGATTCTCAGTCATCCAGGTCATGGTCATTCCAAAAAAGTAAAAAACAAAGCAACTGGACTTGTTTTTCGTAGTTGAAGACGTTTAGCTTCTTCTCCAGGAAGCTTTCTCAATTCAAAAAGTTACTCCACATTACTCCAGACTTTTTGAATTGAGAAAGCTTCCTGGAGAGGAAGCGAAACGTCTTCAACTACGGAAAACAAGTCCAGTTGCTTTGTTTTTTTTACTTTTTTTGGGCTTTTCCTTCATCACGTCATGGAGATTCAACGTCGGAAACTCTGAGCCAACTTCCGCAAGGATAAAAAAAACCAAAAAAAACAAAAACAAGTTCAAAATGTAAAAAGGATTATTTTCCCCCAGAAAAACAAAAAGTTTCACATCTGAATGACGAGAAAGGAAGAGCTTGAAAGTACGTGAGCTAGCACACACAGATGCAGAGGAGATGTTTAGAGGGCCCAGGAGTTAAAGAGGAAAGAGGGTTTAGTTGTGAATGAAGCGCGGCCTGCAGAAACCAGCAGCAAGGCAAGCAGCAGATTTAAAAGTGCTTCTGTTGTGATTTAGTGTCGTCCGACTCAATCGTGGCTCCGGGTACCTGTTTCTGCCCGGCTATCGCTGAAGGAGCGCGCCAGGCGGCTAGCGACAGCCGAGCTGGGAGCTACAGCGGTCACAGGAGAAGAGGGCAGGCTTGCTGACCCTGGGAGATATTCAAAGTTATGAGCCGTCAGTACGTTTACTTCCTGCCATAAAAAAAAAATCAGAAACTGGGTATTCCCCCCCCCATCAATGCCGACGTGCTTTTCTCGTCCTTTATAGTCTCTTTTACGCTGCAGCCAGAGCGCGTGAATGAACAAAAGGCTTCCTCAACCGGTGAGGACAACATGGAAAACAGCCATGGCAACGCTGAGCGAGCCGGCTGCAGCAGCGCTCCGCTCTACAGGGAGGCCTTTATTAGCATTTCCAACAAGCACGTGATGATGGTGGTGATGATGAAAAGGACACAACCAGGAGGATCACAGCAAACTCATTAAATTCAAATCAATGCCCACCGTTAACAGATTCTAATTCGGGACGTTCGTTTCTTGCAGAGATTAGGCGACTGGGTCACGAGCAGCTTGTAAACACAAAGTGCTGCTGCACAAAATCAAATGGTCAAAGTAGAAAAAGGTGCTGATTGGTAAACCCTTGCTTCACAGATAATAAAAATAAATAAATCAGGAAACAGAAACTAGACAAATGAGGAGAAAAAAAAAAAAGGAAAAAGAAGAGGAAGGGAGGGGTGCTTGCTTACCTTGGTGTGGCCCTGATTCAATGATGCCCTCTGCTGTCGAGGCAAAGTTGCTGGTGGTGACAGAAGAATCGGAAACCGTCATGGCCCCTGGATTAGTGGAGTGGGAATCCTGTGGAAATGACAGTTAAATTGACGGCGGAAGTGGCCCCTAACAGACAAGACGCGTATATGTAAAGAGCTGTGCACGTTTAGCAGATACTCGCTGCCTCCTATCAAGATATACTCAGAGCAAAAAAAAGACAAAGTTGGACCGGTAATGAAAATGATCAGGATTTGGAGGAGGTGAACCTCTGATCGGGCCCTTACCCTCTGAAAAACTCTCTCGGGGCTCTGATCCAGGTCTCCGTTGCTGGTGACTGGGATCTCGGCGGCTGAGCCTCTGTGGGAATCGACCATTGTGCTCTCCTGAAATGAGGAGGGTGAAACGCAGCGGTTATTGGAGAAGACGACGGGGAAGTCACAACGTCTGTGGGACACCGCAGCAAAAGTGTTGGTCAAAAACAATCCGGACAGACGTGCAGATGAACAATTATCAGAATATTAAACATAAGACCGAACAGGGCTGTCAAACCACACACATCTACACCTTGGATTTTCTCTTTCTGTCAGGATTAAATTCAAATTAGTTTGGATTTTTAATCAACAGGCCAAGAAAAAGAGGTAGATAATTATGAAGCGGTAGGAAGTTAATACATTTTTATTCTAAAAAGACTGCTTACTTACCTGGACTCCTCTAAATCAGGGGTCACCAATCTTTTTTTCATTGGTGTTGTGTCATACGAAGGGCTACCAGTACTGACGTAACTAGAAGAGTCAGAGCCCACCTTAACTTTATGTAAAATAAACACATTTTTCACTGTCATTTTAAAATCTATATAAATGCAAGTGAATAAACAGGAAGAATACTGTAATAAAATAAAGTTTTAGATGCAGCTCACAGGTGGATTATTAGTTTTTTAGAGCAGGTTCTTGGGTGCCACATGTGGTCCTCGGGGGCCACTAGGTGCCTGCGGGCCCCATGTTGGTGACCCCTGCTCTAAATAAACCCAGTGCCACATATTGCCTTCAAAAGGTCACCTAATTGTCAATTAAGAGTTCACCTGTGTGGTAATTTAATTCAGATAAAATTACACCTGTCCAGGAAAAGCTTTAGAGGTTTCTAAAAGAACAACCAGCACCATGACTGCCTTGAGAAACAAAGATAAACTCATATCATATGTCAACTAAATTCTTGTAGAGAACAGGGTTAGGGTGTCAAAACAAACTCCCAAGATTTTAACAACTCCAAGGGCTATTCATTCAAAACGATGGATCCAAGCAACACAACATGGCCGTCCGCCTAAACCGACTGGCTGGGTAAGGAGCGCATGAATCAGAGAAGCAGCCAGGAGGCGCATGGTATCTCTGGAAGAGCTGCAGAGACCCACAGCTCAGGTGGAAGAATTTATCGACGGTAAAAATTCCAATCATGCACTCCACAAATCTCACCTCTATGAAGGACTGGTGTGGAGAAAGCCAGACAAAGCCCTTTGTGCAGTTTCCCACAAGTAATGTAGGGCAGGGGATCCCAAACTTTTCAGCGTGCGACCCCCAAAATAACAGTATAAGGGTCTGGAGACCCCATTTCGGTGAGTAAAGTTGTAAAATTAGAAGAATAAAGTGGTATTTTTGTAATATTTTTTTTGAAAAAGTGCTAAATCTTTTAGCAGATCAGCATTAAATCATCTTGCGACCACCTGATTTAGGGGACACAGCTAACATGTGGAAGAAGGTGCTCTGGTCAGATGAGACCAACTTTGTGACTAAAAGCAAAAATGCTTTTTTTTTTTACACATCGCCCTGAACATGAAGTCTTTTCTTTTTATCAAGCAGGGAACAGGGAAGCAGATCATGATGTATGGAGCTAAATGTAGGACAATTCTTGAAGAAAACTTGGTGAAGAGTTCTCTTCCTACACATACAGCAGGGGGGGCTACAATAAAATGGTTTAGATTAAAGAAAATTCATGTTAGAACGGCCCAGACAAACTTCAGATTGTAATTCCACAGACAATCTGTGGCAAAACCTACAAATTCATGTTCAGTGACGATCATAAATGCAATCTGATGGAGCTTGGGCTAATAATGAAAGAATAATGTACAAACATATCTGCCTCTGGGTGGGAAAAGCTGGCAGACACCACGCCCCGTGTGGCTTGAAGCTGCAGCAAAACACACTGAAATGAGTATAACATGATGGAAAAGTGAAAAATGCTCCGGGGGGGGGGGGGAATACTTAATAATCCGGGTGCTTTGAGTTTCTTAATCAATCTGCAGATTGAAAGATTTTTTGATGGTTAGTTTTAATGAGTTCAATGTTGTTGACCAAGATATGCGGCTCTTGTGCAACAACAAAGTTCTGTATCAGTTGTCAGCACTCCCACATTTTACAACATAGATTGCGGATGATTACCAAACACAGCGAGATGCAACATGGTGAGAGAATGACACACGATTTCCATTTGCACAGCTAAAGTCAGCTCACACATTAAGGACTGTGTGCGTCTGGATGAAAAAGGGTTAAAGCTAGATGCTGCCACATGTGATGGCCCGACCACCAAGTCTTACGTTTACAGCGACGTCAGTCATCTTAGACCGACTAAAGCGTTACATTTAAAAACTGCTCTGATGATCTAATTTTAAAAATGAAATGCTGCAAAAGAAAAACAACTAAAATTAAAAATAAAAGCCCTGAAAAGTGGGCGTGACATGTTAAAACAGTCCATTTGGGGAGGTGCAGATACAAAAAGAAGAGGAAGTCAGAATTATATTAGAGAACTATAAGAAGTTCCTAAAGTCTGAAATCACCTGATTTCAGTGAACCTATTAAACAGATGCCATTGTTTCTGCAACAGTATCCTGAATGTGCACTAACCTGAGCAACGCTGTCTGAAAATGGACGGTTTAGCTGAACATCTGTGAGCTGACTCAGAGCGTTGCTACATTTGCTTTAAAACACGCCAGTCACAGGACAGGAGACAGAGCTGTGTTGTTCCAGTTTAATTTTACATCCTAATCGCTGTGGACCAGGAAACTGGGACGCTGACCTAATCAGCAGGACGCCCTGGAAGCTTCATGACGTTTTACTATGAAAAGCTGTGGCTTTTTTTTTTTTTTTTTATGTCAGTAAATCTGAATCTGCAGCTCTGAACAACATCCTTCACCTACAAACCTTGAGCAGAGCGTAAATAATGCAAATTGCTACCAGATCTTTGGGAAACAGGATCCTGCTGTTGTGAGCAGAGTGGTTTCATTTCGTAGGCAAAAAAAAAACAAGTTTGTTCAATGATTTATATTAATAGACCGTACAATGGTACGGAAATCGTTGTTTCATAACAGTAATCCTCACAAACCACTAAAATGTGGCTAAAGCGCACTGACCTCAGTCACATTCAATATAAAATCATGGAATTTAAATGGTCCGCCAATAAAATAAATACTTTATTAGAGCTCATATTAACCGATAGACAGCCAAAATAAAATGTCAAGAAAACAGACCACAATGTATGAATGGAGGAAAATGTGATCCTTTCAATATTTGGTCTATTAAATGGGACCTGATTAATTTAAATCTGGAACATTTCCGCTTTAGCTGGGAGTTTGTTGTATGATTGGCTAAATAATTTGCCTAGGGCGGGGTCGGCCAGTTCACGTAAACGCCGCTGTTTTCTTTTACCTGCACACAACGCACCACATTTAGACACCTGTCTGTTATTTATTTCTATTTTTTGGGGGGAATTTTTTTTTTTTTTAATTAACACTTTGTGCAGCCAACCGAATAGATTTGAATCTATCGTATTTCCGTAACCTAATTATAAAAGATAATATTAACATCTGTATTAATCAAACTTTAACTACACAAATTTATAGACAATCCATACAGTTATTAAATGCATTCTAAGTAGGGGAATTTTTTTTTTCCATTCAGAGTTACACTCATGACAGAATTGAGACTTATTTGTAAATACATATAATAAATGGTTTACTGATACATGCTGGAGTGGACAGGTTACACATAGAATTGTCTTTAATGTGCAAATATCTGTTTGCATTTTATTTTTGATTTATTTTGATGACAATTCATTTATCATACTATGAAAATCATACATTGTAGCTCAGTTGGAGCCAACCAACCAGTGTATGGAGTGCACACATACATTTTTATGTTAATAGAGGATTTGATTTAATATGAAGCAGGCTTGTTCGGTACATTCGTTACAACTTACAAAGAACATTATTAGAAATTGAAAAATTTTGAAAGCTTTTTAGTTCATCTGAGAACATCTGCCAAGGTACTTTGACAGTTGTATCCTGTGACAGACCCATAAATACTTAAAGGCCATAGGACACCTGCATGCAGGTAGGCAGGATTGATAAGCCTGGCTCTACCTGTCGGACTACATGCAGCAGATAAGACCGCTTCAAGTCTGATTGTCCACGTTAAAAACTTCCCCTTCCAACCAGGAAGAAAAAAAGGAAACAACAAAAAAATGTAAAACAAATTTTTATAAGAGCTAATAAACTTTTTTTAATTTTTCTAATTAGACGTGAACCAAAAACGATCAATGCACCTTCATGTTACCGTATTTTTCGGACCGTAAGCAGCACCGGAGGCGCATTAAATATTCTTCCCAATTATGTAAAATCACTCCGCCCCTCCCCCGTACGCAGCTCTCTCCTGAGAGGGAGAGCTATCCGTCTGTGTCGGGAGGACAGAGTAGTTGGACTACACTGTCCTCTTTCTAACATAAGGCCAAAATAAACTTAACTTTTATACTGAATTAACTTACTTGGTTTATTGTTGCTAGGGCTGCTTTACGTGAATGCACTTCTAGTTCAGACATTACAGTCAGGCAGTCTTGTAGACAGCTCAGAGTTGAATACATATTGTGTGCAAACACTGCACAAGAAAGCTTGTTCAGCAGTTTAACCCACTGGTACACTGACACACTGATTAAGTGGCTTCAAACTACTGAGCCATGTACAGGAACACGCTATAGTTTGTGAATACGTGCAGTTCACCGTTCTGGAGATGGAATCGTACGTAAAAACACTCTTTGTCCAGCTTTCTATTTCAATAACAAGGAAATGCCCATACATTGTCTGCTGGATATAGAATGTGCTGCAAGACGTTGGACTGTAATAAAAACTGAAATAACATTGAAGGAAACCAAATTTAAAAAAGCAAGCAAAAAAAGAAATCTGTAAACGTTTCCGTTGATCAGCTATGACTAGTGAGAACAGGATTTTATTCCCTTACTATTCAACAAATGAAAATTAAGAGCTTCTTCCACTCAGTCTATATAAAACGCTTCTACCAGCATGTACACCGATGTGCTTTTCAGGAACATGTTTGGCATATTAGTTTTGTTTGATGCATAAATTAGGATTTTTGTACTTTCCTAATTTTCTATTGGATTAAAAACTACTCCCTCGATCAAAGAACCCGCAGCAGTTTAATACTTTTGTTCTACAAAAAAAAAAAGAAAATCAAAATTGGCAGGTCAGATTTAAAAAAACAAAAAAAAACAAAACAAAGAATAACATTTCTAGGAAAGGTCAATGCAATAAGGACACCGACCCTGAAACAATATCAGAACCAACAGTCTGAGCATTTCACAAAACCAAAAAAAGTGCGACTCCAACAAAACTGGAAGCCAAACTCTTTAGATATTCACCTAAAAACCTGTAGAGAAGTCATTACTTACAGTCAGCTGACAACAATAAACTATTAAACATTTTTCAATACAGTGAAATGCATATGCAGGTTTTATGGTGGCGAACAAGAGTTTAATGTCAGACAGCAGTTTGCAATAAGCCAGAGAGAGAAAACTGATCTTGTATGCAGAGATGAACAGGCGCATCGCCAGGCAAAAGACGGCAGATTAGCAGGAATGTCACCAAGCCCACAACCAACATCTGCATATTTTTGTTTCCCCAAAAGCTTCAGCAAAGCGTCTTAAATCCAACCCACAACCTCAAGCTAATGCAAAAGACAGAAAATGCATACAACAAAAAAGGGTTTAACTCAATAAATCAGTCTTCTGGGAAGAGACCGCCACCATCACTGCAGATCAAGAAGTAAAATGCGACAGGCGGGAGCGCAGAGAGGAAGTGCCCCGAAAAGGTGGATTTACAGAAATGAAGTTAAATATCACCTTTGCTTCAGAGAGAGAATCTCCGTTTGGTGTTTCAGCCGATTCACTCTGGGGTTTAGCCTCGCTGCCTACACTGCTGGACCCCCCGTTTCCAGGCCGAGCGCCCTCAGCCTTATCGCGGGACTCCGCGTTTTCTTCGTCACTGTTAATATTGATCTCATACAGCACGTCGGCTTTGTCCTCGCCTCCCCTGCCACTGTCTACACCCTCCGGAGTCCCATCCTCACTCAAACTCTCCTCAGCTCTCTCTGTCTCCTCACAATCCTTCTGAGGCTCCTCGGCTGAGGTCCTCCCCGACTCAGCCTCAAGACTAACTTCAGACATACCTGAAACAAGACACACAGGACAGGATGAAAACGTCCTGCGGAGCTGGTGGGCTACAGGCGTTGGATTTCACAGCAGTTAGTAGAACAGTTCAGTACCGGGCCAAGGTGCCCGTCAAAGCCTTCAACGTTTCCCCGTTTGTGTTACAATTAGTGTTGCGCCGATGCTTTTTTTGGCCCCGATACCGATACCATTACTTTGAAATTTATGTGTGTGTGTATATATGAAGAACAGCATACTACTTGGATGTAAAATAATTGCCATCATGGCTTTGTCAAGCTGCTACCTTATTAAAGCAGGAAAAAAGACTAATACAAAGTGAATCCAGTAGAACTAGTGAGTGTCGGGAGAGAGAAGGCTGCGTTCAAGTGACATACAAACATCAAAATGGTATCTGTGACCTATTTGTTGGTACTCGCCGATACCGATACCACCATTTTAGTGCGGTATCGGCGCCCCGGCCGATACTGGTATCGGTATCAGTGCAACACTAATTACAATCACAGAAAAGTAAACAAAATTACATTTTTACAGATGCAAATCTGAAAAAGAGTTGCATTTGGACCTTTTACTCTGACACCGCTAAATAAACAGAAAAAAATGGCCATCAGAAGTCATGGAATTAGTTATTCGTCTCGGCACAGTTGCTCTTTGAAGGCAGCGGAGATTTTTTTTTTTTTAGAGAATAAAAACAGCAAAAGTATTGAACGCAGCAACGAGGTCTGGGATAAAAATAAAGCTGGGTTAGATCCCAAAACAACGTCCCACACTTTGAGCGTCTCACACAGCGCCGTCCAAGCAGTCGCTGGTAGTAACTCTGGAGGAGCTGCAGAGAACCGCAGCTCAGACAGAAGAGGCTTTCTATGGGAAACCATTCATCCTGTGCTCTACCAACCTGGCCTGGATGTAAACCAGCGGTTCTTAACCCGGGTCCACCCACTGTCCTGCATGTTTAAGATGTTTCCCTGCTGCTACACAAAACTAACGAATAGGTGAGTAACGCGCTTCTGCAGCATGCAGGTGGCATGCTGAGGAGTGGGCCCTGACGCCAAGGTTTGAGAACCAGTGCTTTAGACCAAAAACAGAGTGCTTTGGTTTATGTGGAAAACACGAAACATGGAGAAAACCTAACTCCGAATGTCGCCCTGAACCCACCGTGTCTTCACAGTAAAATGTGTTGGTGGCAGGATGACTTAGAATCGGTTGTCCTGAGTAGGGCTGGGCGATAAATCGATTTAATCGATTAATTCGAATTTACAATTCTTTAAGATTTAATTTTTTGAAAATCTGGATTTTATTTTGCCAATACACTCATTGGGTTTCCATGAAGAGAACAGCATGTGATGCTGAATATATGTTTAGGCAAATGTATTGTATAAATATTGTTAAGTAGAAACTTTTTTTTACCATAATACGAGGTACTTCATTTACTTATTTACTTTTCACAAGTTCACAAGTGCAGTGAAGCCTGTTCTTACCTCAATGTGTAATACCACTAGCAGCAAATGTTTTGTTATATTTTCATTGTTTATAATGGCACGGCTGCCATCTTGTTTTACAAGCATGTTTCACAGCTTGTTTTTAGTTGCACTTTGAATTCAAGTCAACTCCCTGACGAAATGCTTGACATAAAAACAAGGTTTTAAAATAATGTATTTAATTTCTTTTTATGAAACAAAAAGGAGGAAAAAAAAATCGATTAATCGGATTTGGTATGATAAAATCGGAGATTTGTTTTTTAATCCATATCGCCCAGCCCTAGTCCTGAGTACGATCAGAAGACACGCATGTGTTAGAACGATCCCGTGTTTGTCTGGACCCAAATCCAACCGAGCATTTGAGGCAAGACTAAAAACTGACGTTCACAGACTAATAATGACAAATATTAACCTACGTGGCTAGAATGCAAAAGGAAGGAAATCTGTTAATCTCTTGAACTTTTTAATTGACCCTTTTTGTTCCATCATCGCTATACGTCGATCGATCGATATATATCGTTATTCAATTATCGTCCATTATCGTGTTGGCATGTTGAAGTATCCTTGTATCACCGCCAAAAGCAGAAAGAATAACAGCCCTGCGTATACGGTGTGAAATATGCTCAAAGTGCTGTATGAACGTTTGTGTGAGCCCCTTTTTTAAAGCCAATCTGTCACTATAGGATACTTAGTGGTGCTGGGAATGAAGCATATGCAGAAGTCTCTTTCTGCAACACTGGCTACTTGACTTTTGGCTTCAAAATATCGCTTGCTCCAACCGACTTTGACAAAAATGAAAAACTCTGTCATTTTCGGGCTTCGTTAACCCTTTTGCCGAGTCGGTTTACCTTCCAAAAGCAGGGTTCAGACCTCTGTTCCCCACTCAGCTTTTGTGTCAACATGTGGTTGTGTTTGGCTCCAGGGGCAAAGCTACAAGCCACACAAACTGCTGTTCAACAAAACCATTAGGGAAGTTCCAGCGGTTCTGATTGAATGGCATCACAGCAAGGGTCTCTTCCTCTCAAAATGCAATCCTCATCATCCGTCTTCACGTCAAAACCATACAATCAGCACAAATTCTTTTGGCACATGATTTCCAAAGGATATTATTTGTGATTTTCACTCAAATCACCGGTCTATTCACTCTGCACCAAAAAAAGGAAAAAAAAAGAAAAGGGGGGAGTGGTGGCTCAGTGGTTAGAGCAGGGCGTGTGTGTATCTTGCAGAGAGCTGCCAGTTTCTGGGTGTGAATCCCCCAGACCTACACTCTGGGTCCCTGAGCAAATCATTGTTACGTTACCATTACGCAAAAAAGGCTAAATCTAAAACGCGCCTCTAACCTTTGCAATATTCTCCAAAATCCTTTGCACACAACACATTTTAGCAGCTCATTTGTCTGTATATTTAATTAAGCAGACTTTTCCTCATTTTCCCAAACTGATTTAAAATTGTTCAAGCTATCTTTACACCCGCCCCTCCAGCAAATTATGCATACATGTTTATATCAGAGTAGGTTAGTTCGTTTGCAGAGCTGCAAATAAAGAGCATTCACCTGCCTCTGTTTTCTTCTCGAGGTTTTCAATCATTAACAAAGAGCAGCAAATGCCACTTGGTCCTCTGTGCAACAACCTGAAACCCCGGAAAAGACCAATCGTTTGGCAAAGTTGGGTGGATCACCTGCAGCGGCATGGTCACGTGACCGACGAAGGCGTCGAAATATGTCATCACCATCATCATCGTCATCAAGGCTCGAGTCAGTGAGCGCCTTAAACGTGTCAAAGTATAACTTGAATGCCATAAACAAGTTTGTGAAATAGGTTACAGAAGAACACACATGTCCACGCATCTCAGTTGACGTGAACGTCTCACTAGCAGCTGCTAACGTTTGTTTTTGTTTTTTTTAGCTCCTGTGCAAATGCAGCTAAACAACAGCGACAACAAACACATTTAAACTTTAAGTTCTATTAAAACACTTTACAAACACACGATTTTTGATCGGTAAGAATCCCAAGCCTCGCATGGAGGGAGGGGGAGTGACATAGGCTGTAAACTGGGTGACATTACCTGTCTGCGAATGCGGCTAACTGTTAGCTGCGAACTGCTAGCCGTTGCAGCTAGCTAGCTGAAAGCTTAAGGGCGGCCTCCTCTGCGAACGCCAGACGTTTTGTCTTCAAAGCTGTGGCGCAAAAACTGTCGGTGCAAAGTTTGCGGATATGCTACCACCTTGACATCTGTGGTCCTTAGCGCCCAACAGCTACGCCAGACGTGATGTCCAGACCCCGGAAAGACTCCGATGTCGATGCGGGGCCCACAGACAGCTAATGATTGTCAGAGAAAGAGCTTTGCAGCACGCCAGCGCCCTCTGCTGGTGGAAGATGCTGTTTGCAGTTCAGCAGATCTGTAGCTTTTCAGAATCAGAATCAGAATCAAGTTTAATCGCCAAGTAGGTTTGCACTTACAAGGAATTTGACTTGGTATAGATGGTGCAGACAAAAAATACGAATACAGTAAAATAAGAAGTAATAAGGATATATATACACAGAAGCTATATACACTCAGTAAACTGTGCGTTACTGTAACGCAGGAGCTTGTAAGTCCTGAACGGGGGAGAGAGACAGTGTCCAGTTTCACAGGCGGCTCTGGGCCTTGTTCATAAGGCTGGTAGCAGATGGGAAAAATTTTTTATTGTGGCGTGAGGTTGTGGTCCTGATGGACCGCAGCCTCCTGCCAGAGGGAAGTGACTGAAATAGTTTGGGGAACAAACTTAAAAAAAACAAACAAACTTATTGAAACATTAGGACACGCTCTGACATAGAGTGAAAGTATTTTAAACCCAAAGATTTATTTGAGTTGTCCCGTTTATCTGAAATACTCAGTTCAGTTTCCATTTATGTCTCAGACATCTTTGACATAAACAACTCAAAAATTTCAAAATGTCTGAAAGTTTGCACTGCTGTGCCGTACAGAGGCTGACAAAAGTATTTGCACCACTTTATTGCACAATATCCATATTGCAACCATAACATTGAATGTTATTTAGATTTTTATTCAGAGTTTTAGTGTTGTGTTGACCTACTGGTTTCAGTTAATGAATCATAGGGAAAATCGTCTGTCAAGAGATTTTAAAACCAAGTTGGGAAAATGGAAGAATGAAATTTAATTATTTTGGATGGGTAGCAGATAAAATTCTAAAGGGTTTTGAATTATCTGAAATAAATATCAATAAACAGTTATTTGGTCATTAATACATCCATCTCAGTTGCCGGGTATTGATACTGCTGCTTAAATGGAAAAACAAGGAAACTATTTCAGATCCAAGTTTGGTTCAGCAATATTTAAATAATAAATACTACGGATATGTAGTATTTATATATGTTTATATGGATGCTTCAAAAGATTCAAATAACAGGAATGGTGTTTCGTTTGTTGTTCCAAAATGTAGGTAAAAGGAATCATTGAATGAATTTCAGTCTACAAAGGAGAAATGTTTGGGATTATGTTGCCGTTTCAGCAATTTTTGTACAGAATTCAAGTTATTGGATTAATAGTTTATTTTATATGGATCCGACTCTTCTTCCTAAGGAGGTCCTTTAACATTTGTGGGATGCTGTTGAGGATGTTTTATGAGTCTGTTGTTGCCGGCAAGCTCTTCTTCGCTGTCACATGCTGGGCCGTGGGCTGCCGACAACAACAGACTAAACAAAGTGATCAGGAGGGCGGGGGATGTTGTGGGGGAGGAGCTGGAAATTCTGATGGCAGTGGCAGAGAGGAGGATGCTGTCCAGGCTACAGTCCATCTTAGACAATGTCTCACACCCTCTCCATGACACACTGACCCAGCAGATGAGCTCTTTTAGCAGAAGGCTCCTCTCACCCAGATGCACCACTGAGCGCCACAGGTAATCATTCCTGCCTGTGGCTATCAATCTTTACAATGCCTCCCTCAGTTATCCCCCCCCCCCCCCCCCTCTCTGTCTTTTATGCATTCTCTGCACTGTTCTTGCACAAGTCACCATCACTTCACTGGGATTCCCAAGGGAAGTGATGGTGACTATTGTGATATGGTAATACCTCGTATGGAATGTTGTAAATATATATATAACAATGTGTGTATTCTGGAGCGTAACAAAAGTAATTTCCCCCTGGGATAATTAAAGTATGGCTGAGTCTGAGTCTGATTCCTTCTCATTTAGGAATAAAAGGGAATGAGATGGCAGATAAATATGCAAAACAAGCTAGTAAAAGCCGTCAAATTGATGTAATAGTACCGTTTAGGAAAGGTGAAATGAAAACAGTAATTAAGCAAAAGGTCAGAGCAAGATGACAGAAACAGTGGGAAGAAGAAATAAATGGAAGATGGCGTTATAGTATTCAAAGAAAAGTTGGCATGATGAGAAAAACTGGAAGGAATAGAAAGGAATAAATAATCATATCAAGGTTGCGCTTTGGTCATAGGTTTAAATAGCACGCAATTTAAATCAGGGAAACATGTTTTATTGTTTTGCACTGAATATGTAGTTCAGAGAAATGAACTGGTACATAGATTACAAGCCAACAAATTACATTCAAACATGAAAGACCTTTTAGACAAAGATTCTAAATCAGAGGGATATTTTTCTTATTATTGAGATACCTTAAAATGACTGATTTGTTTTTTACTTTTTTTGGAATAAAAGGGGTTTATATTTTTATTACTATTTGAATCAAGAAGCAGTTAGGGCAAGAGAAATTAAATATGATGTTCCGCTAAGTAGAGCAGAAATAAAAGTTATTATTAAAGATAAAATAAATAATATATGGCAGGAGAGATGGAATTTAGAAGAAAGAGGAGGGCATTTATATAAAATACAGAAGGAGATTGTCATAAGACATAATAATATGATGAATAGGACAGAGGAAATATGGATTAACAGGTTGAAGATTGGGCATAATAGTTTA
The DNA here is from genome assembly GCF_011125445.2 of Fundulus heteroclitus. Classification (NCBI taxonomy): domain Eukaryota; kingdom Metazoa; phylum Chordata; class Actinopteri; order Cyprinodontiformes; family Fundulidae; genus Fundulus; species Fundulus heteroclitus. The sequence goes on from NC_046365.1 coordinate 34,541,332, forward strand.
GATATTTGTTTAAAAATAATAGGGAAACATCCATCAGGTAATTGTTCTTATTGTGGGGAAACTGAAGGAGTAGAACACGTGTCGATTTATTGTAGAAAATATATAAAAGAGAGGAAAGAGCTGGAAAGGGTAATGGGGAGTTCAGTAAATATGGCTGATTTATTAGGGAAGCATCAATCAGATAAAATAATTAAAGCACTTATTAAATATTTAAAAGATTTAAAGATATATGGGAAAATTAATTTCTGAATTACATCTCTCCGTCCAGTTGATGGCGGCAACGCACAAAGTTTGTAAACTGCCAGAAAACACTATAGAAGAAGAAGAAGACTAAAAATATTTCCCTGTGCGTGTATATAGGTATGTATATGTATGTGTGTATGTATGTGTATATATATATGTGTGTGTGTGTGTGTGTGTGTGTGTGTGTGTGTGTGTGTGTGTGTGTGTGTGTGTGTGTGTGTGTGTGTATATATATAGATAGATATATATGGGTATATGGATAGATATGGATATATAGATGTATGTATGTATGGATATATATAGATATGTGTATGTATGGATATATATAGATATAGATAGATATATGTATATATAGATAGATTTATAGATATAAATATAGATATGTAGATATATACAGGTATATTAATAAAGTAATTATCACATTGATAGGGCCCATGCTACATACTCCGGTACAGTAGGTGGCGGTATGCACCTAAAAGCTAAGGTTGCAATCTGCCAGTAAACAAAAAGAAGAAGAAGAAGAAGAACTCTATTTCCCACAACTACCTGGGTGGGGCACGCACGCAGCGTCCTGACGCATAGCTGAGTCTGGTTGAAGCAGTCCGGCCAGAGGCCATATTGGAATCTATGCAGTCGGCTTACACTTTGACGGGACTCGGGTTTCTGTCGCTCTGGGACCCTCCTCGTCGCTCTCCCGGCTTCGCGTCCGTGTGTTCTCTCCCGACATTCCGCTTGAGACTCGGCCAAGTCCCGAGGGCACGTTGTCTCGCCTCCTCTGCTGAAGAAAATGAGTCCGACCGATGCTAAGCGGGGGGCTAAACGCAGGAAGAACAAGCGGGGCGGTGGCAGTAGCTGCAGTGCTGTCTGCAACAGCGGCAGCGGCAAGGCCGGGGCTGCGCCGGCCCTGGGCTGTGCGGGAACAGCAGCACCTGCCTCCGTCGTCAGCTTCCTCACATCTGGCGGCGCGGGCAGCGGGAACATCGGGTCCGGCGCGGGCATCAACGGAGAGGTAAGACCTGCACCTCGATAAATGTCCAAACGGCAGCGAGCAGCTAACATTGTTATAATCAACGACACATCTGATCCGGGCCCAGATCTTCTACTCCCCCCCTCCTCCTCCTCCTCCTCCTCCTTCAGCAAGGCTGTCATCTAAGAGTAGCTGGTAATTAATAAGCTTTAATTACACCTTAATACACTCGTGGCGTCCGGAAACGTCAGCATCGGGCAGCAAACCGTGTCGCCCGTAACATCTGTGGATGTTTCGAAATTAGCATGACATCCCCTGCCCGCAAACATTAGGCTAACTTTCTTGGCCGCACACCGACTACCTTGCGTTAGCTGAAGCCGAGCCGGGCTGCATCGACGCCAGGGGGGAAACAACCATTATGAGCCGACACGACGAGCCGATCCGTGCAAGGTGGAGATTAAGATTATGCGGGGAGCAGCGATCAGGTTCGGCGCAGGTGGTTTACTGTGTTGCTGGCTGTGTGGGCTAGCCCCGGACGGTGGCTAATGCTAACAGGACTAAACAACTCAGGTTTTCCCTTTCGGCTTTCGGTTTGCTTTTAGAGCTTGCGTGTCATGTTTTGAAAGATCTCGTTAGATCCGAGACGCAAGAAAAACACAACAACTAAAGCCCAGGATCCGTGAATAAACGCGGCCAAGTCGTTCACCGAAGGTAAACAACGCGACGCGCAGAGTGACACTGCTTCCTTCCTAGGAGCTGTCTAAGCTCCTAGGAAGGTTGTGGGTTCAGAAGTTGGTTATACACGTCAGATGTGAACCCGGCGTTTTGTTTATTTGGTCAACCTTTATTTGTAAAAAAAAAAAAAAAAAAGTCCCTTTTTAGATTAACATCTTTTTTTTTTCCTTTGGAAGTGTCTCGCCATGAAGGGACGACATTACAACAGATGAACAAGATGAAACAAGTCAGAGTCAACATAATGTAGGGGCCAAGCTCCAGCTTATAGGGTTTCTGCTGCTCTCCTCTGCTGCTGAAGACTCTGCTGAGCTTAAAAGTCTCCCACACAGATGAACAAAGCGTTTGGCTACAGGAGACGCTGAATGTTGAGCAAAATGCAGAATATTAAAACATATTAGGAACCATAAGCAAATGGATCTTTAGTGTCGTGGTTATCCAGTACAAATCTGTCACCGTTCGTGTTATTATTTGCGGTTTTGTTTAAATGCGTTAAGTATTATTACATGCTGGAGACTGGACACTGTAGCATAAAGGTTTCTCTGCTTGTTAAATGTTTAATATTATTATTATTATTATTATTATTGTCTTTTATTATTATCAGTAGCAGCGATAATATTCATCACACCACTGCAATTTATTGGATCCCTCCCTCATCAACACGCAGAAGAATATCATCTCTACTAGGGCTGGACAATTAATCGCATTTGCAATATAGTCGCAATTTTTAAGAAACGCAATTTCCAAACTGCAGAGGTCTGCAGTTTTTGTCCACGTAACAATGAATGGATCAGACGCGTCCTGTAGGTGTCGGTAAATATGTTTAAAGTGGGTTTGCCTCCTCATGGAAGGGAAGAGAGCTGCAGCAGTGAGATAATCTAATGTATTACTTGTTTATATAATCAATCCTTTTTTTATTTATTTTTTACCAGAAACTTTCAGGAATCTCACCATACCATCAGGTAGCGGTCAAACATTTTAATACATAGACTTGTTTGTTTGTTTGTTGCACTTTATGCTCTACAAGGGTTGGTGTCCAACGCAACAAAGTATTTGCTTGAATACTTTGATAAGTAAATAATAATAAAAAAGCAAACAAAAAAACAAAACACATTTTCTTGTTTTAAATTGTCCTTGTTTATAAATATCTTTATCTACTGGGCAATTTTGTTGCTTGTGGTTGATGCAGAGAAAAGTCAAAATCAAATCCCAATTATGGTTGAAAGAAAAATCACAATTTTGATTTTTGGCAAAATTTAACAGCATTACATTATTTCAGTTCAAAATAGTGACTATATCTCAGTAACTTTAGTTGTGCTTATAATGTGAGTATATCTAATAATAAAGGAATAACTTCAAGCAAAACTCACTCGCATTGCAAAATGTTCATATAAATGTTAATATTAATTCCGCTAATTTGTAAACAAACATTTATTTCCCTGGACTTCAAAATTAAGACTAATCCTGTTCTGATAATAAAAGTGCACGCTAATCTTTGCCATTTTTCACTAAATGCTCAACACGAAACCTGAAAGAAAAGCTTTCATCCAGCCAAAAAACAACAAGTATTTATTGGATGATGCTCTCTTGATAAGGTCAGCCCCTGAGGTTGAAATACCAACATTATCTAAAGATATGGTAGTGATTTCTGCCGTCATCGGCATGAAGAAGCACTTTAGCTCTGCAAGTCTTCCCAATGTTATTAAAAAAAGGTAAATAAAAAAAAGAGCGTAAAATATTAATGTGTTTTTTCTCTCTATTTGTCTTTTCAAGTTGCAGTTATGATGATGACGCCCAAACAATAATTGCTTTTGCTTCTGTAATTCTGGTGCTTACATTTTATTTCTCGATGTAAATGTAACACCACATAATGGAAACTGTAGACGTATTAATTGGTATTTATGTCTGTTAATCTGGGGAATTTTTTTGCTCTCTGTTTCAGTTTTTACATATATAAAAATTTTTTATTGTAATTTGATGAGCATTTTTAAATCTAATTAGTGCACCGGGGTTATATTGTTGAAATTGGCAGTGCACCATAGACTCAAAATAAAACCACCAGTGGCAATAATAACCAAATCAATTTAATTAGTCTTGACTTTTTCTTGATTTTTTTTTCTGTGTGTTGTTAAAAAGTGCCCATTTTAAAATGATATATGTTTTTTTTTTTTTTTTTTTCCTTTAGGTCAAAGTGAACAGCAGTGTTACGCCTCAGTTTGCAGAAGGACCAGTTAACGCAGAGTTCTCCGGAGTTCTTCAGGTAAAATTACTCACCCGTCTTATTTATCAAATATTGTGGCGCAGCTTATAGTGGCTACTGTGACAAACTCTGCATATCTGTTTGCTCAAGTGCGGTGTTGCCCCAAATTTACACTGCATCCAGCCCTAGCAAAACAACTCACTCTGGGGAAATTAAAACAGTCAAAAGTGCTTCACTGTTGTTTTTTTAACGCATCCAAATATTTTCACGTGTGTGATTTAATGTTTAATCGTTAGGTTTTCATTACCTAAGTTAATGTGTGTAGCCCAATAATATTCATCTAATGTATTCAATTACTGATATACACTCAAATATATTTATATATAGATAAATGCACATATATTTATTAATGTTGCGAGGGCTTTAAGAAAATCAAGTCCATCTTTAGTGAATTATTTTGAAAATACTGATGTGGTACTCGTTCAGTTTCCTGCCAGCGCTGTGTGATCTGTGTATAGTGAGTCTGGGCCAATTATGATGCGTATTAGGGAAAAGCTCTGCTGGGTCAATGTTATGAAAATAGTTTCTGATATGAACCAATTTTTGTTTTATTTATTTTGTATTTTATGAAAAGATTTTCACAGGTATGAACAGAGCTGGTTGTGTTTGTCCCAATAAAAATCGGGGGGTTGCACGTTGGGTCTCAGAGCTGCAAGATGGTGCACAGTTTTGTTTTTATTTTCATTAAAACAATCGTAAGTTATTGTTCGATATTGCTCTTTGCGACATTCTTAAAGCTACAGAGGGCTACTGGGTTTTTCAGCGTAATGGTGGATGCATTCCCACAGAGTAGCGCTGCGTAGTGCAGCTCAAAGGGGGCTGTTCAACAAGCTAATAAAAGCTAGCGCTAACTAATGTTGTTCGGGAGGTTTACGGCTGCGTTGATGTACGTTCAAGAGCTTTATTGGCTGTTCTGTGTTGCTCTCAAACATCCGTGTCGCGCTCTCAAACATCCGTGTCGTACTGACCGTTACGCTGATGGATTTGTGTTGCGGCGTTTGACCGGTTTTCCTAATATCAACATGACCTTATTTTATTTTTCTTATTAAATTCTTTGGAGAATTTACATATGCAGCAATATCAACTATATGAAATGGTTCATACAGTGATGGCATGGGACTTTTAAAGTTGTTTTAATCATATCCAAAAACTAGAGTTGCAAACAAACATCAGCCTATAAATAATTTTCGTTTAGTGGTTTATTAGATCAAATCTCGTTCCGTCCAATTAACTGACAATGTTCGCTTACACTGATCTTCTATGGGTGTTACAGTGTGGCCCCCATCCAAAAGAGGGCGCCGCTGCTCATCCTTAAGCAGACACAGTCTGATGTGGGATTATTTCACTCTGTTTAATGATGACAAGGATGCAAAATGCACTTTATATTGTTCTGTTTTTAAATATAAACTCTCGACAAGTTCTCACCTAAATGGCGCCATTCAGCCATGCTAAAAAAGGTCGCTGGATGGGTCTGAAAAGTAAATAAATATAGTGATAAATTTGCTAAATTGGCATCAGTAATCAGGTGCTTCCTCAGATCAGAAGTATTACAGCAGCGAGTGTAGTCTGCAGCACATTTTGAAAAGTGGAGCCAAACTTGCTTTGTTTACTCTTACTATTGTGCTTGCAATGCTGTGTTCATGTCCGGCATGGAAAATCGGCCACTCTTCCACTCCCTCAGTGTCACAAGGATGCGTTTAGGTACCGAAACATGGTATCGTTTGATTTTACGTGAATTGGTACTCGCTAGTACCAAAGGGTTTTGGTCGGTAACTATAAAAGTACCAAATTCGGTACCCATCTCTACTGATACATTTAACTATTTTATGGTACGCTAACCTGTTTTGCTATTAAAGACTAGCTAAGGTTTAACTTTAAAAGGTCCCAGTCTGTTAGAATACTGAAACTCAACTGTAGTTTCAAATTCTTCCTTTGCTTAAAGTTTAGTTCGTCTGTCGCAGACGAAAGAGGACGACTGTGAGAAAACCGTGGAAAAATCTTAGATCGTGCGTCGTGATCTGCGGTGTTACGTCACACAGTGAGACAGGGTCTGGACTCTAGTACGGCCATTTTAAGCATCTTGCGACCAAAGATAACCTCCGATCAGTAGAATATCTCACAGTATGCTAATCAGAGCTGTTTTACTGAGCCGCTGTAACGCGATATGAGCACATAAAAAAATAACAAAAACAGAATAAGGTTTGGATTCCTGAGTCAATTCTTGTCAGGAATTATGTCCCGTTTGCTTCGATCAGACAGGTTTGTGTAACCAGATCAAACACATCGCCAAACGGAGCATCAACTCTTCACGGAAGCCTGATGAATGGCAACGGCAAAATAAAATCCAAATTTTCAAAAATATAAATCTTAATAAATTTAAAATTCGATTTAATCGATTAAGTCGGTTTATCGACCAGCCCTAGAGCCTGTAAAACGAGTTTTTATTAGCTACTAATTAGTCCAGCTGTCTGCTTGGCTAGCCACCCTGCTTTACAGACCAAGAGCAGGAAGTAGCGCTGTCACTGCATGCTAGCACACATTAACACCCGGGTAATCCAGAGAGACTGTGTCCCGGTAGAAATTCAAACTTCATGCCATAAAGAACCCATACACGAACGTCTTTGGAAACCTTGATACTGGAAATGATCACTGGCCTAGTTGGGACTGATAATGAAGGGCATGGAGTGTGTTTGTTTTCAGTTTTCACTGAGTATTAATACCTCAAAGCAAATATTAAAAAAAGTTTCCTCTATTTTTTATCATCAACAAAACATTATGTCAGCTGGATCACTGACATAATGTTTACTCGCAACTTCAGATTTCTGATGATGGACTTCTTAAAACCAAAGACATGACCGCTTTAATTTGATAGCATTTATTTGAGCGTAAACATGGAACAGGCGTTGCATGCCTTTCGATACAGTGTTTGTAGGTTTTTTTTGTTTTTATATTTTGCACTATTTTACAAAAACAACAAAATAGTCCAATCGGATGACACTGCAGTGGTAATGGTGGTCGATCAGGTGGGCAGTGCACCAAAATCACAGAACTAGGACTAAACCTAGGGAAATATTAAATATAGGCATTGTTTTTTGTTTTGTTTTTCATCTCCTTTGCTTGAATATAGATGAGCCTCGTGCTTATTTTAAAGATGGGAAAGACCTTTTTTCCTCTTTAGATTTTTTTGTTACTCACCTAAAAACTTAACCTCACCTGCAGACTGAATTCTCACGATATTTGTGTATTCACAAACACATGAGAGTCCGTCTTGTCTCGCTACCGCCTTAACCATCCGAGAATCACAGCTTTATGGTTTAAAGGTGACTAGCCACGTTATTTGAATTTTTTTTTAATTTGTAGATCAGTAGCTCACATTGGTAGCATACCAAGAAGTCCTGCTGGCGTATTAGTTGTTATTTTGGTGTTTTATGCTTTGTTTTTGCTTAATTTGTTACTAAATAAATTCTGTTTTATGTACGATTTTAACGGAAGTACGTACTGCGCATGTGCAGCAGGGGATAAAACAAGGAAGCAGCTAATGGCTGTTAGCGTCTCCCAATGAAACAATGAAGAATGGTCCAAGATCTAGTGGGGGGAAAAACGCAAAAAAATATATATTTTAAGAGGGAAATGCCTGGAATGTCGCTGGGAATAGAGTTTGAACGTTGGTGTCACTGAAGCAGACACTAAACCTGCTGAGGGTCAGATGTGACGCAGAGTTGATTGACGTGAGTAAATGTTCTGATATGAGGTTCTTAAAGGTTTTGTAGATCGGTTTATTTAATTAATAACGGTTGGTCTTTGATCACACTGAGCTGCTGTTTTACTGCGAGGCATTGCAGAGGGTCAGGCTCGGTCCGGCATTATTTACAAGTGATTTATAAATTAAGCAAACCAGCTTTATAGTAGTTCTGGGATACTGTCACTAGATGGCGCCACATCTGTTTATATCTGTTCATCGCGCCCATTGTGGAGCTATATATAGCCTCAAAAAGGACCATCAAAACACTATCAGGATGGAGGCTTGGTGTATATAACTTTATTTTATCATAATCAAACATTTTGTGGTCTTTTTTTAACCATATAACGTGGCTATATAGCTTTAAAGTCACAGCTGGGACGAGAGCAAGAGCTGCCGAACCCGCGGCTAACCCAACATAAACTTGGCAGCACAGGAAGACCGCCGTTTAGCTGCTGCTATCACATTTGGTAATCCACAAATGGTGGATTCTGACAAATCCACTATTTCATCTTTGAAAGAACAGCAAAAAGCGCATTGACCAGCGTAACTTGTGGTTTCTCATGGTGCCTGCTGCTTACATTCTCATTTGATACCGTGATTGGCTAAAACCAACCTTTAGGCGGGCGCTAGGTGTCGCTTCTTCTAATCGGCTCAGAAAGTTCTGCTGCATGTTCCTCTTTTCCCCGGACAGATTCAACAGAAGCAGATTGATAATGTGAAGAACTAAACCAAAAGTGCTAAACATTATCAAGCTGGTTTGCCAGGTCACACAAAACTGTGCCTTATTCTATATTATTTGTTCGTGTATGATGACGTCATATAGATGAAGTTGTGCTGAAAGTTTGCATATCTAACATGGGTATAGTAAGTTTTTTTTTAGTGCCTCTAAAGAAACTCAAAAGTGTTCTTAAAAGAACAAAATAGGCTTTGACCAATAACCATTAATAGTAGTTAAGAAACATGTCTGTGTACCCCTTCACTCATGTTTTTATCTGTCTTTCCTTCACCTGCCGTCCCCCTTTAGACGCCGTTCACGTTTGGCCTTAACCAGCGGGCGCCGTACACGGCTGGAGATCGTTGTCTTTTGTGCCGATGCGAGCGAAAAGACAGCGTCGTGCCTTCGGAAGCTGGCATCTCTGGACAGAACGGCACGGCGCAGCCCTCCAACACACCCAGTGCCCTCCAGCTGCCTCTGTGGGTATGCTCCGACTGTAGACGGACGGTGGAGAAGGAAGACAGGCGTACGACTCTGGAGCAGTCGTTAGGGGTGAGCGGGCTTTAGATAAGGACAATCGAATTATGTCATTACAGGTAACGTGTGGTTATATCCAGATTTCTCTCATCACTGCGGCCAGATATTAACCTGACTCGTGCCAGACGCATGTTGCTCAGCCTAGCTCCACTTACATCCATCTGGGACATCGCCCATAGAGAGTGATTTCTTCAACCAATTTTATGGTCTGGCCAATCAGGACGCAGGGCTGGAGTTTCATAGATGTGACGTAGTGGAGAAGCGACCGTGAGACTGTTTTGATTCAGACAGCAATGGCGGCTCGCATCGAGGAAGCAAGCGTTAACATTGATGCTGCTATTTCCTCCGTGTTGTCCAATCTACCTAATATTGTTTCATGAAAAGAACATCAGAGAACGCCTCTGAAGGCTTTTGTTGGTGGAAACAATGTTTTCACCCTTCTCTCGACTGGATTTGGCAAGTTTTGTTTTCCGGTTGGCGGTTAGCGGTTAGCTGTTAGCGCTAACCATGTTAGGAGGCCTTTAGTCCTCAACGCGGTCGGCCCGGGATCGACTCCGACCCGCAGCGCTTTGCCACCTGTCCTTCCTCCCTCTTCCTGTCAGCTCACTGTCAATAAAACGCGTGCCACTGGAGCCACAAACACATAAAAAAAAAAAAGTGTTTTTTTTTTTTTGTTTTTTCCTGCGTCGCTCTCACAGCGTCACGGGTTAGCTTCGGTGTGAGTGGTTGAAATAGCACGTCGATAAAGATGACAGACAAATGTCTTATCCAATCATATGTAAGAATTTTTGATAAGGCCCACCCTTCAATAAAGGCAATTCCTATGGAGAGGTCCCAGATGTATGTGAGTGGAGCTAGGCGGAGCGAGACATGCATCTGGCTTGAGTCAGGTTAGCCAGATATGGCTCTGTGGAAAAAGTCTTTTGTTTTTTCCTCTCTTACAGATTTCTTCAAATCATTAAAGATATTTTTTAGATCAAAGACAACTTGAGTAAATAAAAAGTAGTTTTTTAAGAAAGTTGTTGAAACTGACCTGCCCCTATGTGACAGTACAATCCCTCCCTTCTTAAATTGGTGCTTACAACACAAACCACTCAGAATTGTTGCTCATGAACCCAGCGGCTAGGGGAACTAATCGATTCAGAGGATTTTCTGAATCAATATTGATTGGGGGGAAAAAAAGTATTGCCATGCTTTGATGGGTCGATGTTTCTCCCCACCCCTAATCTAAAGCGCTTTTTAATAATAATAAGAGCCTGGACATAAAGGGCATCCAAGAGAGGGCCTGGAGACCAAACCACGGATGTCCAGAAACGAAGTCTCGTCTCACATTTCCCAGAAAACATCTTGTTTGTCGTTTCTGTTCTTTTCCATGCTGTGTAAAACTAACGCATCATTTTGGGACGAGGACATCCTCCATGCAGCTGGACACGCCGGTAGTTGTGTGATTGCATGGGGCTACTTCGCTGCTTTACGACCTGGATGAATTGTGGTAATTGGTGGAACTATTGAGTCTGTTGTTCTACCAGAGAACCCTGAAGGAGATTGTCCAATCATCAGTTCGTGTCACGCTCTCAGGCAGGGGTGTGGTGCCCTCAAGCCACAATCCACCACCTAAACTTTTATTTTATGCCGTTACTCTTCTTGTTTAATCAGGCTTGCATTGGTGTAGATTTTAAAATGACAATATCTATAACGATTATTATTATTTTACATAAAGTTAAGGGGAACTCTGACCTAGTTCAAAGGTCTGTACTGGTAGCTCTTCGTATGACACAACACCAATGACAGCTGGTGACCCCTGCTCTAGGGCAAAGGTCTTCAATTCCTCGTGATTCAGTGTCCTGGAACTTTTAGATGTGTCTCTGAGCCAACACATCTCCATCAAATGGCTGAATTTCCTCCTCAGCATGCAGCCAAGTTCACCAGAGTCCTGCTAATGATGATCTGATTGATTTGACGCATATAAAAGTTGCAGGACACCGGACTGAGATCGAAGGTCCCTGCTCTAGGGTTGTACAGCCGCACAATGATCCAAAGCACATCAAGTCCACCTCTGAAAGGCTAAAAAAAACAACAACAACAACTAATATTGTTGAGTGGTCTAGTCAAAGTCTGGGATTTAAATTTGATTGAGCAGACACCATCCGTGCCTTTAAAATCTCTTCTATTTGGCTTAATTGAAACAGGAAGTACTTTACAGCACACGTTTATTATTTCTGCCAAGTGTAGCACAACAAGTTACCTGGAAATTAATTTCTATGAAGGGTCAGATTGGTTTAATACCATTTTCTCCTTTAATAAATCAAATATAAGCATTTGAAGATATTGTTTTTTCTATTTGCTCATCAGCAAAATTAGTTTTATCTGACACATTTAAGTATGACAAGAAAGCAAAACATAGGAGGAATCTCTAAGGCAGAAAACACTTTAGCACAGCTGCTGCTGTTTGAATGGATAATGCATTGCGTGTGCATTCCTGGTAAGTCTGGTTCTCATGGAGAACAGGAAAGATGATGCAGCTGTCTTGATTTGCAGCTGTTGGCGTAATAAAACAGCAATGATATTTGTGAAAGATCAATATTAAAACTGCTCTCAAATCCGAGGTAGAGAGACTAGAGTCTTCTAGCTAAAAACAAAAACATCTAGTTTGGGTTGTAGCATCTCCTGAAACGTGTTTGAAATGTATGTGTTGTTTACCAGGTTATTAAAATGTTTGATTTAATGATTGCTCTCTCTCTCTCTCTTTCGCTCATCCGCTGTGTTTCCAACAGAGTCAGGACTTTCTGCTGCACATGCCCGCCAGTAACGGAAACCTGGATCAGACTGCAGCCGCAGCTGACAGGCTCACCACCGCTGCGGCTACGCTACCCGTGCTCCCCGCCCCGGACCTCACCGCGCCGATGCCTCCTGACACCGTGTGCAGCTGCGAAACCTGCAACGAGAGACGGTAGGGCTCACGACCAAGCGGCCCGCGGGGACGTTCTTTTTTTTCCCCCCGTTTTTTTCTTTACGCGCGTCTGTTAAAACGACAGGGAGATATCCGCCGAATCGGAGAGGGAGTCGCAGCAGCTGCAGAACCACTGGTCTGAGGTCCGTTACCTGGTGCGCTGCATCTACCGGCAGGCGGGAACACCGCTTGCAGACGACCAAGACCAGCCCCTGGAGAGGGACAAGGAGGGCATGAAGGAGCTGGTGGACAGGTGAGCAGAGTCTGTGTCTGTCCACTAGAGGTCTCTCTCGAGTTGCAAAAAAAGCCTTTGCTAAACAGAGCGTATCAGTTACACTGAGCTATATAATACACTGGAGTGCTGATTTTGCCGAAAAACTGAAGTCACTGGCCGCCATCTTGCTACTCCCTACTCTCACAGAATCCCATAGGATTTGGTTGCAACAACAAGCAGTTTTCTGGCTGAGTGAAAACGTTTCATAGGTAATTCTACAGTCAGTGGATGTACTAACACTATCAGCTACTAGGAAATTAGGTGCTGAAATATTTTACATGTTATTCATATTAAATATATGTATATATAAGTATGTGTATATGTATATACGTATATATATGTATACACATATGTAAATATATGTTTTTGTATATTGTTATTTATATATTTATAAATGTTAAACATATATATTTAAAAGAATAAAATGCAAAATATTTCAGCACATGACTTTCTCAGTACTTGATATTTTTAGAACATAACATAAAACTATATGGCACTTGACATTTTAAAAGTCTTAATCTCCCCCTGAACATGAGAAAATCCTCGTTATTCGATGCTGTAGCGCACATATTCCCTGGTTACTGGGGGGAAATAGGGAGTACCAATATGGCGGCTGATGGCTTCAAAGCGACTCGTTCAAACAGACGGTGATTAGCACTCCAGTGTATTATATAGCTCAGTGATCAGTTACAGGACTGTCTCAGAAAATTAGAATATTGTGATAAAGTTCTTTATTTTCTGTAATGCAATTAAAAAACATGAAATGTCATACATTCTGGATTCATTACAAATCAACTGAAATATCGCAAGCCTTTTATTGTTTTAATATCGCTGATTATGGCTTACAGCTTAAGAAACCCAAATATCCCATCTCAAAATATTAGAATATCGTGAAAAAGTATACTAGTAGGCTATTCAACTAATCACTTGAATCGTCTAATTAACTCGAAACACTGCAGGGTTTCCTGAGCCTTGAAAAACACTCAGCTTGGTTCAGTAAACTAAATCACAAGTACGGTAGTGGTTAAGAGACGACATAAGATTCTCACAGTAACTGGTGTACTGACCATGGCATTACTGTCCTTGATTGGCCTGCCAATTCCCCTGACCTGAACCCCATAGAGAATTTGTGGGGTATTGTGAAGAAGAAGCTGAAAGACACCAGAGCCAACAATGCGAATGAGCTAAAGGCCGCTATTGAAGCATCCTGGGCATCCATAACACCTCAGCAATGCCACAGGCTGATTGCCTCCATGCCACGCCGCATTGATGCAGTAATCTGTGCAAAAGGATTCCCAACCAAGTACTGAGTGCATTAATGGACATTTTCAAATGGTTGATTTTGTTTTGCTGTTATAATTATTATTTTTTTTACTTGGTCTGAGGAAATATTCTAATATTTTGAGATAGGATTTTTGAGTTTTCTTCAGCTGTACGCCATAATCAGCGATATTAAAACAATAAAAGGCTTGCGATATTTCAGTTGATTTTTAATGAATCCAGAATGTATGACATTTCATGTTTTTTAATTGCATTACAGAAAATAAAGAACTTTATCACAATATTCTAATTTTCTGAGACAGCCCTATACATGAGACTGAAATATCCAGCTGCTCTTTTTCAACATAGTTGTAATTCCTAAGCATATTTAGTTCTAAGTTCTGTGTTTTTTTTTGTTTTGTTTTTTATTTCGTGCAGGCTCTGTGTAAAAGATCCATATCAGCTCTACCAACGGTTGGAGCAGCAGGCTCGAGAATATGTCTTAGAAATGAAGGTGCGGCTCCTGAAGCACCTCTCCGGAGGCTCCAAGCCTGCGGCGCCTGCAGCGGGGACTGCAGCCGCAGCTCAGGGTCCTCCTCAAGCCCACCAGTTCATCTCGCTGCTGCTTGAGGAGTACAACGCCCTCTGTCAGGCGGCCCGCACCATCAGCAGCTTCCTCCTCACGCTGGTCAGTGCAGGCGTCCTCGTTTTAAGCCCGTTTTGCGCAGCGACGGTGTTGCCCTACCTCCTTCATCCCTCTCTTCTTGTTCCAGGAGAACGAGCACCTTCAGAAGTTTCAGGTGACGTGGGAGCTGCACAACAAGCACCTTTTTGAGAATCTGGTTTTCTCTGAACCCATCCTGCAGAACAGTTTACCAACACTTATTGCACAGCTGAAGTAAGATTTTGATTCTGTCTGAAAATACGTGATGTGTTCAGTGTCTTTTCAAATATGCAATATCTTGTTTTTTTTTCTTCCTACTAACACTCAACGGCATTTTAAGTAAAGTGCTTAATTTTTCTCTCCAGACATGGTACAGCATCTCATGACTCGTATAATGAAGACATGTATCGGACTTTGTTGGAGAGATACCAGCAGCTGCAGCAGCAGATGGCCTCCGTGGCTGTTGAGTGGCAGGAGTGTGAGAAGAGGATCGACGATTACGTAGACGAGCAGGTATTCGCCTCAGAGATAAAACACAAAGACGGACCTAAACATTTTAGTTTGAGGGCGATTCTCAGTGTGTTGTCTCTTTCTTTTGTAGTTACTTTTTAAGGTGGAAGGTCAGAGTCTGACCAACCAAAAAACAGAGCCACACAAGTCCTTGATCAGCAAAAATGTAAGTTTAAAATTCAGTCACAAGATTATTACTCTCTTTCTATCTTTGTTATTGGTAAAACCTTTTTTTCTTTTCTTTTTTTGTTGTTGTTGCTTTCCTCATGTTTTCACGCCAAGACTTTAAAGACAAAGCAGCGGATGCTGAAGGAGGATTGGGAGTTCTTCAAGCAGCGAAGGTTCATTGAGGAGCAGGTAGGTGGTACCGGTTTGAGACAGTCGTGTTTGAGCTAAACCGGCATTTAAATGCAATATGTTTATTTTTTTTGTTTGTTTGTTTTGTCATCATCATAGTTACCCAACAGTAAAAAGCCCTCCACCGGAGATAACAATTTCACAGACACTATGAGGATGCTCTCATCTCGTCTTAGTATTCCAGATTGTCCAAACTGTAATTATAGAAGAAGGTAGGTTTCCGTCATTTATTTTATATTCACTGCAGTCATTTCTAGACAGACATGTTATTTATTTTATGTATATGTCAAATACCTGTATTCACTCCCAGAATGTTGGTTGTTGTGACGCCTCTTAATCACTTAATACATCTTCATGGGTGAAAATCTTTGTTGACTTTATTGCTGATTGGATATTTTATAGGTTGCAAAAGCAAATTTAGTAGCATTTTAGAACCTCTTTGGGCTGAGTTCTTAATCAAAATATATTATTATTGCAGCATCAGGGTGTAAAATATTCAGGGTTAGGCTGTACACTGCAAAAACGGATCTAAAAATAAGTAAAATGTTCTTAAAATTAGTGTATTTATCCTTGATTTGAGCAGGTAAATAAGACTATTTGCCAATGGAATGAGTATTTTGACCCCTAAAATAAGATATTTAGACATCCTGCACTTGAAATAACATGAAGATGAATTGTTCCTATTTTAAGTGCAAACATCTTATTCCATTGGCAAATCATCTTATTTACCTGCTCAAATCAAGGACAAATACATTCATTTTAAAGAATATTTTACTTATTTCTAGTTCCGTTTTTGCAGTGTAGTTGTTGGAGCCCTTGAGATTTTCTGGAACTGACCTAAAGAGGCAGCGCTCTTTGCCCAACAGGTGCACGTGTGATGACTGCAGTCTCTCCCACATCCTAACGTGTGGAATCATGGACTCGCCCATCGCTGAGGACCTCCACATCAAGCTGCCCTTACAGGGGGAGCAGAATCGGGACTACCTGTCAGAGGTGCACCCACCCAGCCTCTCCTCGGGAAGTTCGGCTTCCGGCTCAAACTCCAGCTCTCCCATTACAATCCAGCAGCATCCGAGGCTCATCCTGCCCGAAGGCGACGTCAGCACTTTGTAAGCACGCCTGTCACACGTCTCATGATATTTAGCTGAGGGCGTGGCTTCAGGTTTGCTGCACTTTAAAAGTCTGCAATTTACCCCCATGCATCATAAAAAAAAAAAAAAAAACATGCATGGCTTAAAAAAAACTACGGAAGTTATCAAAGTAGAGATTTAGTCTAAAATTTTGCCGCCTGTGTTTTGGTTTATGGATCCTGACGTCGAACCAGGAAATAAAAGCCAACTAATTAAAAAAACGAACAAGAGAGGGCTTTTAAAACTGTATTTTTGGGGATGTAGACACATTTAAACACGGCCAGTGGGTTTTAAAGTATAGGTTTGGATTTGGCTGCCCAACAAGGCATTTAAATAACAGTTTTTTTTTTTTGTTTTTTTTGTTTTTTAAGTAGAATAAAGGGCTGAAATTGAACAATAATTTCTATTTAGGCCAGTCCTGATGTGACAATAAGTCGATCTAGTTCAATCCAGATTTCAAAGAAGCTGCGGAAAGACCCTTTACTAATATCTAGAAAATCACATTTTAACATAGAAAATGTTGGAACCCTGTAAAACACCTGTGCGTATTTTGTGTTGCACTGTTAGGGGCTGTTTGACGTTACTCGTGCGTTTTTACTTTTAAACAATGATTAAACCTCTGATTGTTTAACCCGACTACACCTTCCTCTCTCACCGTAGCATGAGCGACGATGATGAAGGGCCTCCATTGTCCAACAAGTTCAGGAACATCTACCCTATGAGCGGCTACGAGGACAGCAGTGTGATGTCAGCTGCGGTGAACGGACTTCATCACAACATCAACGGGGAGGGCGTGAACGCGACGCTGAAGGCAGGGGTGAGTTATCTGCTCGACCGAATTACCCAAGACGGGGCTGTGAATTTCCCCGCTGCGTTTCTGGATGATGAAACCGGCTCTGATGATTTAATAACGGGCCGCTCGCTGGTAGCTTGGGAAATGGACAGCTTTCCAGTCGGCTGCTTTCCTAATTCAGCTTTTCATACAGTTGTCTCAGTCCCCTCAGATTACCAGCAGCAGTAGCTCATCGGAGGGTGACGAGGAGGAAGCTAACGGTCAGGCGGGCGGGGAGCCCCCAGGGAAGCAGGAAGTACTTTCCCTGGGAAAAACTAACAGTCCTCCACCCTCTTACCACCACCAACAGGTATTACACCACTTTATGTGACCTTTCTTAGCCTCTCATAGGGCTATAATGTGTCTTGTTACTCCTTTATGGTCTTTTGGATTGTCTCGATCATTTTGGAGACTTAACTTACAGCCTAAAATAACTTTTTTTTTTAGCTAGCTCCTATCCCTAGGCAAGGCATGGCAAATTTATTTGTATGGCACATTTCAGTACAGAGACAATGTAAAGTGCTTTACATGATTAAAATATAGGAAAATAAAACAGAATAAAAGCAAGTAGGAATAAAATGTAGAAACAAAATAAAAAACGGGAAAAATAGAAACTAAAAGCAAACAATAGAAACAGTTGGACTACTACTACATTAGTTGAACTAATGATGTTTTCAGTAAAACAGTTTAACTAGGAACAGTCGAATGCAGTCCTAAACAAACGTGTTTTTAATTTTGATTTAAAGGAACTCAGGCGTTTCGCACTTTTACAGTTTTCTGGAAGTCTGTTTCAGATAAGTGGAGCATAGGAACTAAATTCTACTTCTCCCTACAGACTAAAACCTGCATCAGTGACAAGACTGCTGTCTCACATACACCCATTTAGTGCTTTGTGTGATAATATCATGTTATTATCTATGATGGAATCAAAAGGTCACATTGATGTTATTTACTCAACTTGTATTGGATTAACACATCAGGAAGGAGATATGTAGGTAATAAAGAGAGAACTAATTGTTTATAAGGATAAAAGTAAGCCCTTACGGTACAGTTCCTTGAAAAAGTGTTTATGCTCCTTGAATTTCATCACGTTTTTATGATTTTTATGATACATTAACATAAAGTAGCGTGTGATTGTGAAATGGACAGAAAGTGATACAACTTATTTAAGGGAAAAACACCTGATTAGTGTGTGGTGCGTTGGTATTCAACGCCCCTGAGGTAATACTAGAAGCGGCCTTTGCTTGCTGTATTTATCACAAGCATTGCACATCTAGAGATGGACGGTTATACCTATTCCTTTTCTTTTTTTTTTTTTTTTGATAGAATAGCTCAATCTCAGATCAGATAAAAGGCGTTTACAGCAAATTTTAAGTCTATTCACAGTTTCTTGACTGGAATTAGGTTTGGACTTTGACTAGGCCGTCCCATTCCATTGTAGCTCTGTGTGTAGTTGTGTGGTCATTGCTGGAAGGTGAACCTCTGCCCCAGGTCTCAAATAAATTTGCTCTGTCCCTCTAACCTCCTTTCCTGTCCCTGACGATGGCTTCCCCATAGCATGATGCTGCCACCACCATGTTACTCTGATTAAATTACACAAAGGCGGACTATTAACTAATTAGGTGACTTCTAAATGCAATTGCTTTATTGGAAATGTGAATGTAAACGGGGCTTTTCAAAGTTTTATGGGTCAAACGAGCCAACTCAATTAAAATCCGGGAAGAATTTATGATTTTTTTTATCTTTTTTGTGATTGCAATGTAATAAAACGAGGGGGAAAAAAATAAATGGGTGTAAATTCTCTTTTTGAATATTTAATGCCACCTTTAGGTAGAGCAGGTCCAGCATGCCTGCGAGTGCCACGTCTGCAACCAGGACCCCAACTCCTCCGCTCCGGGCCCCGCCCCCTGCCTGCCCCCCGGTCGGCTCCACGCCGTGCCTCCCCCCACTGTCGGACACCAGTTCTTTACAGACAACAAGGCACCCCCCGCGCACCCCGCCCTGCACTTGTACCCGCACATCCACGGACACCTACCTTTGCAGAACTTCTCCCGGCCCCTCCTCCACCCCACACTCTACCCGCCCAGTCCGCCCCTCACACACAACAAGGTGAGCTGGAGCGTTCTTTCTGGTTTCACTTTCCCCCTTTTTTTAAGGGGAATTTAATTTATTTCCTTATCTGTGGGGGATTTCTTTTAAGGTTCCAGGAACAGCATTAAGCTCACTTATGTTTTAGTTTCGCTTTTTGTCAGTGTGGGTGCTTGCTCCGCCCTAAAGGGGGGACGACCTGATTCTGATCTAGGACCGGCCAGTGCAGCTCAGGGCTAAACCCGACGAGGCGGCGGTCCCTGCTAACGAAAGTTTTTCTCTCTTCAGCCGCTGCCCCCCAACCCAACATCCAACCACTCAGCAGCCAAGCAGCCAGCCTTCAGCACATCCTTACCAGACCACGTGTACCAGAACTGCTTCGGTGGGACAGGCGGCGCGGGCGACTGGAATACCTCACTACAGTGCCTCTCTCTTAAGTTCGAAAACCTTTGGGATGCTGCTGTGATGAAGAGCTGGAATCCGTCGGTGCTGTTGCCCGAATGTTTGCCAGGTGAGCCGCCCGGCCGTAGCGTAATGACGCAACAGTTTGTTCCAAGCACACAGCCCCACAACAAAGCCCCCCCCCTCTTTATTTATGCAGGTGAAATGCTGGGACCCCCGCTCCCCGACGTGCCCCTCCCGCCGACATCCATGGGCCTCCAGGGGGAGCACCCCCCGCTGCCCACGCCCCTGCCCACGTGCTCCGCCTCGTCGCTGTCGTCGTCTCTGTCGTCGTCGTCGTCGTCGTCGTGCTCGTCCGCGGACGCCAAAGAGCCGAGGAAGACCGGCGCCAAGAAAAAGTGTCTCTACAATTTCCAGGATGCCTTCATGGAGACCAACCGAGTAGTGATGGCCACGTCTGCTGCCACGTCCTCCGTGTCCTGCACTGCCACCACTGTCCAGTCAAGTAATAACCCACCCATCCATCTAGCATCTAAAAGACCCAACACTATAGGTAATATAGGAGGTAGTGGTTAGAGTGCTGGTTAGGTTTGTACTCATTTTGAGGCTTTTTTTTTTTTTTTTCTTGATAATGGGTCAACTATACACACATCACAACGGCAGGTGTTATTTAGGATCGTCACCCAATTTAAATTAAAATTTTAGTTTTTTTTGTTTGTTTTGTTTCTCCCTCTGCTTGTTTGGTTTTGTCCTCATCCTTCGTCATGTGACTCGTATGAAATATGAACCCTAATCAAACCACAAGACATTTGAGTAACCTCGTGTCGTATTATTCAGTCAACTCATAGCGCCAATTCATGAAACATGTCATCTCGAGGCACTTTACAAAGTCAAATTTAATCATATTATACAGATTGGTCAAAAAATTCCTATATAAGGGAACCAGTAGATTGCATCAAGTCTTGACAAGCAGCAGTCACTCCTGGAGAAGCGTAGAGCTACAGGGAGAGTCGTCTGCATTGTCCATGGCTTTGCAGCAATCCCTCATACTGAGCAAGCATGAAGCGACAGTGGAAAGAAAAGCCACCCATTAGCGGGAAGGAAAACCTCCGGCAGAACCAGGCTCAGTATGAACGGTCATCTGCCTCGACCGACTGGGGTTACAGAAGACAGAGCAGAGACACAACAAGAGAGACAAAAAAGCACAGAAGCACACATTGATCTAGTAATCTGTTCTACATTAGATGGTTATAGCAGGTGAGCCGTCTTCTCTGGATGATGTCACAGCTAACAGAACGCCAGACCAGGTGTACCTACTATGAAGAGAAAAGAGAGAGAGAGAACAAAAAGTTAAAAGCTGAAATGACAACAGTCATTTCAATGCAATGCAAAACCATGACATGACGTTGCGTTTTAGAATTGCTGAATGAGCTCCTGTCTCCCTTTGATCAGTTCACCGTGCTGCAATTAAACCCGTGTGTCCAGCGCAGCATTGAGCAGAAGTCCTACACATTTTCCATGGCTTTTACAGCGTCAGAATCAGATCAGAAATACTTTAATAATCCCAGAGGGAAATTATTTAAATCATTCCTCCCCATAGATGCAGATCCATCTATTCAGTAGATATGAAATCTCGACATGACCAAATAAAATAAACCCCAGCGTGGAGAACACCTTTTCTGCTATGGCTTTGGAGCGATGGGGTTCTCACCTTTTAAACGTAGTTCTAGATTTAAACAAAAGCAGAGAATGATATTTGTTACTTTTGCTTTGTAATTACAGCGTAAGAAAGCGATGGCAGTTTTCGAGTATAAATGATCAGATCTCAGTAAACAGCTTTAAGATCGAAGGCAGATCTGCTCGGTTTTCTCACTGTGAAAAAAGTTCTTAACTAAAAAGGGGGGAAAAAAAGCTAATTCTGGGACTTTTTCTTGTTTTTTCAGATGAAGTATTTCACAGTTTAGGTAAAGATGATCACAGGCAACCCATGTCAGCACCTCCTAGGAATAACCCAATGGGACTGACGTCTCTTCCTCCGCTCTCCGGCCCCGCTCTACACCCGGCACCCACCTCAAGCCTTCCCACAATGGGCTCGCAGTGCTTTCCAAAGATGGCCTCTCCGCCCCCAGACTTTGTGGAGTCCCATCAGGCTCTCTGCCTCCCGCCCGCTGAACCTCCAGCACCCTCGATGGATGGTCCAGTCAGCGCCCCCACTAGTGTCTGCAGGTATATCTAAGATGTTTGGAGCAAAGGAGGCTTTGTTTCATGTGTTGCAGGATTACGGGAACCCTTAATTTAAAGCAGATGCTTAAATAAACCTTTTTTTTTTTTTCCTTCAGTGACCCCGACTGTGAAGGCCATCGCTGTGAAGGAAATGGATCGCACGAGAATCAGCCGTATGATGGGGAGGAGAGTCCGGACGAGGATAGCTGCTCCGAGCACAGCTCCTCCACCTCCACTTCAACCAACCAGAAGGAAGGAAAGTACTGTGACTGCTGCTACTGCGAGTTCTTCGGACACGGCGGGGTGAGGCGCCTCAAAATGTACCTTTTTTGTTAAAACAATATGTTACTACCCTGAAGAACCTCGCATTCATCTTCGGGCCTTTTTCATGGCCGTTTTTATTTAGCCACCAGCCGCTCCGACCAGCCGGAATTACGCAGAGATGCGGGAGAAGCTGCGCTTGCGCCTCACAAAGCGGAAGGAGGAGCAACCGAAGCGCGAGGAGCAGCAGCCGGTGATAGAAAGAGACGGAGGGGTGGAGGACCACAGGCGGGTGGAGGACCTGCTGCAGTTCATCAACAGCGCAGACAACAAACCTGCATCCAGTTCCAAGGCAGCCAAACGAGCCAGACACAAACAAAAGAAGGTAACTTTCAGTTTCAGGACCTGTCGAAGGTTTGTCGTTATCTTTAAGAAGATTAATTTGTTTCTGTTTAATGTCCTGGGTGAGTGACTATCAACTGCGAAGCCTTGACACAGATTCCTGATTTGGTTTTGGGCTGGACTTTGACTAGGCCATTTTTACACATAAAACTTAGACTTAGACAAACTTTATTGTCATTTTGTATGCACAGAGTGGATTTCAGAATAAAGTAACTTTGCAGGATAATAAAGTAACTTTGCGGGATATAAAGTAACTTTGCGGGATATAAAGTAACTTTGCGGGATATGAAGTAACTTTGCGGAATAAATGAAGTAACTTTGCAGGATATAAAGTAACTTTGCAGGATATAAAGTAACTTTGCAGCATGTAAAGTAACTTTGCAGCATGTAAAGTAACTTTGCAGCATGTAAAGTAACTTTGCAGCATGTAAAGTAACTTTGCAGGATATAAAGTAACTTTGCGGAATAAATGAAGTAACTTTGCGGAATAAATGAAGTAACTTTGCGGGATAAATGAAGTAACTTTGCGGAATAAATGAAGTAACTTTGCGGGATAAATGAAGTAACTTTGCAGGATATAAAGTAACTTTGCAGGATATAAAGTAACTGCAGGATGTAAAGTAACTGCAGGATGTAAAGTAACTTTGCAGGATAAATGAAGTAACTTTGCAGCATGTAAAGTAACTTTGCAGGAAGATAAAGTAACTTTGCAGGACAGTTCCAGGATAAAGTGCACAGTGATTTCACAGTACAGCAATTGAGATGTAAACAATGCAGGACGAATGTGATATAGAGTCCAGTTCTAAACCATCCTAGATACAAGCAGCCGAAATGAGCTTCCTCCAGAGGATGGCCGGGCTCAGCCTTACAGCTGGTTCACACGGCAGGGTTTTAAAATAGTCAGACTATTTTTAAAGGCAGATTTAAAAAATGGTAGCTAGAACAGGTTTGCTCATACAGCGTGTGGTGTCCGGTCAGACGGCGAGCACAACACAGCACGCACAGACAGATTTCACTCAGGATTGTTCAGATATCAGAGGGGAAAGCTGGCAAATCCTCTTAAGATCAAACTTGAGTTCAGAGAAAATAAACATAGATGACCAGGAAGAATAATGGCGACAGTCTGTGGACTGATTATAACAGAGAAAAAAACACAACAAAAAGAAAAGGTGTTGGTTAAAAGAGTGGAGACGGTGCGAACGGGGGGGCTTTACGTTTGGTACACTGATATGGAGGTTGGATGGGTTTTTTTGTTGTTTTTTTCCCCTGGGTTTCACATTTAACAGGCTGCAAGATCGTTTCTCTCTGGGGGACACTCCACACACTGTGATATCGGAGCGAGACGATCCAACATGTTAAACATCCCCGATTTGAGGTTGGAGCGGTCCTGACGCTCCATCGAGTGGACCCGATCGCTCTTACCACATCACACACAGGCAGGATATTCTTTTAAGATTATCTTAAGAGCCACGGGCTAAAAATCCTGCCGTGTGAACCAGCCTTTAGGGTGAGAAGCGCTGTTATCCAGTAGAGCCACTGCTTCTCCACTTTGAAAGAAGCCAGTTGAGGGGGTTTGGGCAGCTGATCAGGGTCTCCCCCTGGGAGCCTCCCTTTGGAGCTTTTCTGGGCATGTCCCCCTGGGAGGCGACCGCCCAGAGCTTGTGTATCCCGTCTGGCCTGGGAACGCCTCTTCGCTAAGGAGAGGGACGCCTGGGTGTCTCTCGTCTGCTGCCAGCGCGATCCGATATCAGATAAGCAGAAGACGATGGATGGATGTTGTGCTACAAGGAGTTGAACCACTGTTCTGATTTTAAGCCTTTCGCAGCCTCTGGCAGGATTTCTTCCAGGATTTTCATACATTTATCTCCATTTTTGTTCTTTTCAACTCTAGCACGGCTTCCCTCGCCATGCTAAAGAAAAGCCTCCCCTCAACATGACGCTCTTCCCTTGATCTGCATTCCTTATGCACACCATGTTGTCTGGTTTTTGTTCTCCTCTGGACAGAGCACCTTTCTCCACATGTCTGCTGCTGTGGGGCTTGTGGCAAACTTTAAAACAGGACTCTCTTCTTGCCACTCTCCCATGAAGACCGTTGACTTTTCAACCGATTGTTTTCACCTGAGCTCTGGTTCTCTGCAGCTCCTCTAAAGTTAGAATTGAACACATTTTTCCCTTTATAGTCCCACAGAGGGGAAATTTGTCTGCGTTTAACCCTTTCCTTTGGGAGCGGCATGCGGCCGACACCTCAAGGGGAGCAAGCTGTGGTCAAGGGTTTTGTTTTGGAACCTGCTGACCTTTGGCTGCTGACCTTTGGCCTGTTAAGTTCGGTGTCGTGGTTTGGAAGCTGTGGCGTTTGAGTGATTGAACATTTGCTGATTTTTATAGCTGGATTTATACTGAAATGAAGTTACATTCAGCAGAACTGTTTATTGTTAAAGTAAAGAGGCTTATATAGAAATGCTAGGCACACTTTTAAGGTTTTTAATTGTTTCGTTTTCCTTCCACATCACAACTGTGCACTACTTTGCTCTCTTTGCAGAGCTTTGCACCTAGAACATAAAGTGTTGATTTGGAGATTACCAACGTCTCTGTGTGTCTTTCTGTGCGTCAGATGGAGGAGAAGGCTCGGCTGGAGGCTGAGGCTCGCGAAAGGGAGGAGCAGCAGCTGCTGGAGGAGCGGCGGCGGCGGCAGGAAGAGGAAGAGGCGGCACTTCAAAAAGAACTGCTACGGCTGCAGGAACTGCAGCAGCATCGGGCTGCCAAAAAGAAAAAGAAAGAGAAAGCGAAGGAGAACACTGCTCCCCCTCCCAACAACCCACAGCCCCTTAAACAGACCGCTCAGAATGTCCTAGATAACCTTCAGAACGGAAACTCGCAGCTGCTCAAAAACCTTATCCGCTTCCCTGACCAGAAAGAGCCCAAGTTAGAAGCCGTAGCCCACCCCAGCTTGCAGCACACCTCAAAGTGCCCTGCGGAAAAGAGGCTTTCCAGCGAGGCCCACATCCCCAGCTCCACAGTTCACCTCTTCAACGGTGCGTCTCCCACGGTTGGCTGTAAAAGCAAAGCCAAGCAGTCAGGGAAGCTGTCGTGTTGTGACTCAGTTGCAAAAAGAGTCCCAGAGTTCCCCAAGAGCTCGGACGAGGCTGCAAAGACTAACGGCACCGCAGATACCAAAGCAACACGAGTCAGAGCCGCTGAGACCCCGGCCTCGCCCCCGACCGCCGAACCACGCAAGGAGGAAAGGAGTAATGGCAGATGTGTCAGTGGAAAAAGGCAGCAACCACAACAGCCCCTTACCCAAGTCAAAGAAGCGAGGACGAGCCCCCCTGTATCTAACCCTTCCCCGTCTCCCCCGCCACCCCCCCACTTCGAGCCCCAACAGAACGGCAAACCGCCCACGGCAGAGTCACCGCAGCCTAAAGGCAAGGCTAAGAAAAGCAAGAAGAAGAAGGGGGACAAGATCAACACCTCGATAGGTGCGTGTCAGTAAGATTCACTTTCAGGGCTAAAATGAGGAAACATGGCCGTCTAGTAGGGGTGTAACAACACATTTGACATTTGACAAGATAGTCCAACGTGTTTTGGTTCACAGAAATGTTGGGGGGAACTAAATTCACAACTTTTTTTGTTTGTTTTTTGATAGGGCTGTCAGTTTTAACGTTTTAACTTTGTTAGACCATAACGGTGAAATTTCTTTTAATGTGCATTAATCGCGTTAATGCTTGTTTCCCCTCAGCGCTCTCCGGACTGTTTTTTTTACCCTCGCTGCTTTCCGTAGTTCCAAGAATGCTAGAGACCCGCGCTCACTGTTGCCAAGTCTGCTTATTTCATGCAACTTTGGCTACTTTTTTCTAAAGTCGCTTGTAAATTTCATGAGTTGCGGGTTGCAGTTTTTTTGGGCTTGTTTCTGAAAGTGAAGTCGCTTATTTGGGCTCTAAAATAAGTGCCGCTGCCGCACTACAGGCACAGTGAGTATAACCAGCTGAAATATCTCTCCTCCTCATAACGCCTGGAGCGCATCCTGACATAAGAGCCGAGGGAGGAAAGGCAGAAAGAGCAACTCTGCCCGTATTTTCTGCAGTTTACGGTGCAATAACCGGTGATAACTGCTGAAAGTAGATTTTGTGGTGCAGACGACCATTTCGAGAAGACATTGGTTCTGGGGAAGAGTTTTTACACGTTGATAACCTTGCAGAATTCCAACCCATAAACCGTACTTTAATGCTTATTAATTCCTTGTCTCTGTATTTGACAAACTAAGGCTGAATCACGTTGCCAAACGAAGTGCCTGGAGTTACAGTATCAGCACATGTAGCTGTGCTAAACAGTTCTCTATCAAGTGTATTAAGCAAAGTGTTAGACTCTGGAATGATCTGGGAATTTAAAACCTTTTACCAGGCTTTAAAAAAACTCTGTATGAATGTGGATATAAACAGCATGCAAAAATATACGAAGAAATTATTGTTGTTGGTGTGAAAGCTCAGGATTAAATGTGTGTGAGTGAAAACTTTATTAAAATGTAAAATTAGTATTACTTTATATGTAAATGCTTAATACCATGTCTATCTTTGTTTAAAAGGCAAAAAAAAATATTTTGCCATAAAATGTTGATTTGATTACACATTGTGTAAACATCAGGGCGTTATGATTAGCGGTTTAGCCATTATTGGCCAGAAATTAACATTTTAGGGCACCAGGATGTTTTTATTCCAATTCTGAAAAGTGCTTGAAAATAAAAAATAAACCTATTTTTTGTACAAGCATGTTTTTTACCAATGTCATTTAGTGCAGAATTGCATATTTAAATGACCAAACAGGCTTTTACACTTTCAGAAATAAAAAGACAAAATATGCGTTAAATTTACGATTAATCTCAAGTTAACTATTAAAATTATGCAATTAATCGCGATTAAAATTTGCAATCGTTTGACAGCGCTAGTTTTTAACAAACAGTAAAAGTTCCATAAATCTCACACTCTTTTTCAAAGAATCCAGTCAGTGGCATTGTAGAACATATGTTGCCAAAAAAAGGCTTTAAAATGTTCTCTTTTTTTCTGTTTTCACACATAAAGGTTGGCATTCATAAGTATTGCTGTATAAATAATCTCCGATCAGTGTAAAATAACTGCCCTTTAGTTTAGCTCCAGTAGGAAGGAACTTCAATATTGTCAGGCGCCCACGGTTCTCACAGTGCTTAAAAATCCTTCCTCGTTGTTTTATGATCGCTTTAGTTTAGTTTTAGTCCCCTCTGTCAACGCACATCTCAAAAAATTAGAATGTTGCGTAAAAGCGCAACGTTATATTTCAGAAAGTGAAACTGTTATTTTAAGGATGCGATATTCGCAGAGTGAAATATTTCAAGCTTTTGATTTCTTGTGATTTTGTTGATTTGGTTGCTTATGAACTCAATATTGGTTGGGCCTCCTCTTGCATGAAGTACTGCATGAGTGCGGCGTGGCGTTAGAGGCATCAGCCTGTGGCTCTGCGTAGGTGGAATAGGCCCAGATCGCCTTGATAGCTGCCTGCAGGTTATTTGCCTCGTTGGGTCTGGTGTCTCTCATCTTCCGCTTGACAGCAGCCCAGAGGTTCTCTACGGGGCTTAGGTCAGGGGAGTTTGCTGGCCGATCAAGAACAGGAACACCACGGCCAGTGGACCAGCTTTCGGTATCTTTGGCAGTGTGGGCAGGTGTTGGGGAAATAAAACCAGCAAATTAAAGTGCTCTAGAATGTCCTGGTAGACGCTGCATTGACTGTGGACTTCAGGAAAACTTTAGGAAAACACCAGAAAGACGACATGCCACACCAAACCGTCTATGGCTGGGAGCTTCCCGCTGTACTTTAACAGCCTCTACATTCTTCCTCCAGACTCTGAGACCTTGGTTTCCAGATTAAATGCAGAATTTACTTTAATCTGAAAACAGTTCTTTGCACCGTCGAGCAATAGTTCAGTTTCTTCTCTCCTTAGTCCAGGTAAGACGCTTCTTGCCCATGCGTAGGATTTGTCTGTGCGCGGCAGCTCTTGATGCACCGACTCTAACCTCAGTCCAGCTCCCTGAAATGCTTGAGTGGATTTCACTTGACAAGGCTGCAGTTCTCCTTGTTGCTGGTGCATCTTTTCCTACCAAACTTCTTCCTTCCACTCAATTTTCTGTTAATATACTTGGATACAGAACTCTGTGAACAACCAGCTTCTTCAGCAATGACCTTTTTGTAGCTTATGCCGTCTTGTGAAGGGTGTCAATGACTGTCTTCTGCAAAAGTCTCAACATGTGTTAAAAGCCATGGAATAAAAATGTGTCTTGAGGCGAGTTTTAAAAGTTGACAATAAAGGAGTGCTTCAAATATGGAACGGCAAACACTAAAAGCTCTGTCTCCTCTGAGCTTAAGTTTAGATCTCTGACCTCCAGGAGCAGCTGGTCAGCTGATCTGAGGTCTGATGAACTTTTTCACAGTATTTTATTTTCTGAGACGTTGAATTCAGGGTTTTCATTATCTGTCAGCCATAAGCGTCAAAATTACAAGAAACAAAGGTGTGGAATGGATCACGCTATGTGTAACGATTGTATGTGATGTGCCTTTCTGAGATGACTGGCAAAAAACTGCACATTTACAAAATATTCAACTTTTTTAAGACGTAACATCTTCAAAGTAAAAGTTTTAGACGTAGACAGGAAGTGCGTAGCTTAAAGCAGTCACCTTAACAGCTGGGCTCAAAATACGAGCTTGAGTCACATAATGACAACGACTGGACAAGACGGACTTTATGAGAAATGCTGTGGCGTTTTTAATTTCGTCGGAGCTTACTACACCCGTACTTCCGAGAACTGCCGCTATTACTAAAACTGCTTCTGCATCGACTAGAAAGGGAATCTTGAAATGAGCACTGGGACAGCACTATCTGTTTCCTCACTGGTCGGTCCCGCGGCTTTTCTGTGGTAGAGCCACGGTTTGGTTTGTGCTTGCGTGACGTGCTCAGACTGCTACTGTCAAGTCGATCGACTAAAGTAAGCGTTTGAGTTGGGTGGAAGAAGTGGAAAACCGGTTTCACTTTAGCTTCTCAATATGTTTTTTTTTTTTTTCTTGTTTTTCAGATGATGTATTCTTGCCCAAAGACATCGACCTTGATAGCACAGAAATGGATGAGACGGAGAGGGAGGTGGAGTATTTCAAAAGGTATGTGCGTTACCATAATATAAACCCTGCCCGCATACTTAATGTCTTTCCACTTTTAGTTTCCATTAATTGTGTCTAATTTCCTGGTTAAATGAGTGATAAGTGGATTTTTAAAGCTGTTATGAAGCTACCACTAATCAGGACTTTACCAGTTTGCATAGTAACTGGATCATTCCAAAAAAAAAAGTAAAAAACAAAACAACTGGACTTGTTTTTCGTAGTTGAAGACGTTTCACTTCCTCTCCAGGAAGCTTTTTCAATTCAAAAAGTCTGGAGTAATGTGGAGCTTTCTCAATTCAGACTTTTTGAATTGAGAAAGCTTCCTGGAGAGGAGGCGAAACGTCTTCAACTACGAAAAACAAGTCCAGTTGTTTTGTTTTTTACTTTTTTTTTGGAATGACCATGACCTGGATGACTGAGAATCTTCACCAGCATAGTAACTGGAGGATAAATTTGGCACAGCCTAAAAAGGTTGAACACAGAAGCAGGTATATTTCTTGGTTCTGTCTTTTCTTCAGCTCTACTCACAGGTTCTCAATAAAATTTGGGTCTGAGGATTAAAAAAATTAATTGAGCAAGTAGACTTCATCTGACGGACCATTTATGACCCTGTCCTCACCACTAGGCATACGTTTCCCACTAATGTGGAGTGTTTGTTGCCAAAAAGCTCAAACTTGTGAGCAAGTTGATTTTATTAAACTTTCCAGGAACATCAACGTAAACTGCGTGCTTTATTTACATTTGATATTTTTAGGACAAAAAGGACTTTTTATTTTTGGCATCCATTCCATTTTCCAACACGCTTTATCCCTTTTGGGGTCGCGAGGGGTGCTGGTGCCTATCTCCAACTGTCAGTGGGCGAGAGGTGGGGTAAACGCTGGACAGGTCGCCAGTCCATTGCAGGGCAACACAGAGACAAACAAAACAAACAACTATTCACACACACACTCACACCTCAGGACAATTTTAGAGAGGCCAATTAACCTAACTGTGATGTTTTTGGACTGTGGGAGGAAGCTGGAATACCCGGAGAGAACCCACGCAAGCACAGGGAGAACGTGCAAACTTCATGCAGAAAGACCCGGAGTGGACTCGAGCTCAGCACCTTCTTGCTGCAAGGCAACAGCGCTAGCCACTGCAACACTGTGCAAAACTTATAGAGCCTTTTATGTCCTTAAGATGAACCTCTCTTAAAAGTGAGCGTTGGAAAGGCTTATTTTAAGCCTCATCAGTGTTGCGTGGTTTAAACATAATTATCAGCGCAAGCATAAATAATAAAATGTTTCAAATATTGGCTCCACTTTGGATTTTGTGAAACCCAATTACTTGTTAATGTAGGAGACCTCCATCCACTTTTTGTCTCTCCTCTTAATACATTTAAAGGTTGGATTTCTGTAAGATTGTCCATGTAAGATTCTGCAGACGGCTTTACCAAAGCTGTCAGCAAATCTGTTGGTGCGACTCTAGAATTTAAGCTTTAGGAGGAAAACAACATCTTGAATGATAATAAAATTAACGATTACATTGCAGGTAGTCAATCTTGATCCCTTTTTACCGTTAAAAACAAACTTCTGTTGGTAAATGTTTGCATTTTTTTAAATTTTCTAAACATTTTTATTTTATCTTCTGTTTCAGATTTTGCTTGGACTCTGCCAGACAGACTCGTCAGCGGCTCTCCATCAACTGGTCGAACTTTAGCTTAAAGAAAGCTACATTTGCTGCACATTGAGGGTGTTGTTAACGTGTCAGAACACAAATCATTACTATAATTGCTATACAAACCCACCCCGAATCTTTTCATCCCTGACCTATCACCTTCACTCACATGTCCCCCCCCCCCCAGAATTTCTCTCCTGCTGTGCCCAAATCACACCCACGCTGCCTTGCTTTGTTCTCGTCCCCCTGTGGTTCCAACACAAATCCATCTGGACTAATTTACCTGCAAAGATTAAATGGAAATAATACAAACAGAATCACGAAATGCTACTTTACATCTGATTAATCTTCCTTGCGTGCTTGTGTGCTTTTAGTCTGAGATGAAGGGTTTCTTTTGACTAAAATAGCCATCGGCAAACCTGTAGTCAAAAGATGCTTACTATTTCTGGATGGTTTCCTTCTGAAAAAAAAAAGAGACTATTGAAACTATGAAAAAGAAAAAAAATACTGAATTAAAGCTGTATTTGACATTTTGTGGCTTACTATCCTATCGTTCCATGCCGTCTAGTCCACTTGATTGACAAGGGAATAGGCTTGGTTAGCTGGTTTCCACTTCCCACTGCCTCCACCGCCTCCATCTGATTTCATAGAAAGGAGGAAGCCGTGATACTTGACAATGTTCTTTTTTTTTGGTTTTAAGTTCTGTTAAAAAATGAGTAAAATCCGTTACTTTTCTTTCTTTTTTTTGACCTGTAGCCAGCTTGTGTCAATACTTTCAGAATGAAATCGAAAAGGAACAATACTCACACTATCAACATGTTATAGAGTGTATATTGTATTAACACTGAAGCCAATCTGGCTACTTTTAACATATTGTTAAGTAATATTAAATCTTGTCTTTCTTTTTTGAAAGATGGAATACAGTAGTATGGCAGGCTTTTGTGTCTTGTGTCAAATCTTATTTTCTGCACACAGAAAAAAAAAAAAAATCAATGGACATACACACTTTATACTTGGCATGAAGAGAAAAGCTGCATTGATTGAAATGAATCCAAGGCTTCCTGTTACGCTGACAAAAATGATTTATTGCTGGATGAAACTTTATTATTTTGGCTGATATTATCGGTAGCTAATATTTAAGCAACCTCCTTTAAAACAACCGGACAGAAAATTACTGAACATGATCACTCATTATTTGCCAAAAGTAGTTGCTACATATGAAAAAAATCCTTAAAAGGATAATGAACAATTCGATATCTTATTTTGCTATGTCGCCTGGCAGGTTTAAACTACATTGATAATTTCCTGTTGGCTAGCTGTACTGCATTACTAAAGTTAGCTTATCCTAAAGACAAGAAATATTTTTCTTCTTTTGTTCTGTTCTCCGTAGAAAAAATATTGTTTACCTGTATCAAGGTTTTAAGTCTTTCTTTCTCTATACCAGTGCTAGAAGTAACATAATTTTTTAGCATGTCTGGTAAAAAGGCAATGGGTGCTACATTTCTGACTTCTTGGTGGAGCTAGCTGTGCTACAAAGCTAATCCTGGTTTTGCTTTAACACAAAAAAAGTGAAGATGCCATTTGAACCTCTTCTTTCTTTGGGCTCTTATTTAACAGTGACCCAGGCAACAATTGTTTTAGCATGTCCTCTAAATAAGGGAAATGGGATTTACTTTCTCTAGTGTCCTGTTTTAGCTAGCAGTGCTAGCATTAGCTAATTCTAGCTTGCTTTTAGCTAGCTGTTTTACAGTGCTAACACTAGCTTGAGCTATAAACAGAAACAACAAATGGCGATTTGGTTTGATCAAGTATTTCTTTTTATCAGTCAAAATGTAGTATCTTATCTAATAAAAAATAAATATATATATAGTTTCTGCTTGTATAAATCTACCACAAGGAGTTGCAACCTCATCCTTCCTGTGCTAACACTTGGTGCTGTTTTTAAAATGAAAAAGGTGCTTTTTTGTGCCCAAAAATTATCACACGGATTTACTACTTTTCATTAAAGTAGTCGTAAGTTGTCCTAGTTGGGGATTTTTTGTTTCTCATTTTGCTGGCTTACTGAACAGCTAATTTGTGGCAATGAGTAAACGTCCTACTGGTATGAGAGTGAATGTGAATTTATGGCTGAGCAAAAAAAAATAAAAATACAAATCCATATTTGTGTATTTCACAACAAATGTAATCTCTAGTCACTTTAAAAAACTAGCAAGTATATTTTACAGACCCATTAAATAAATTAGAATATTAATGACAATTATTTATTTCAGTGGCTGTTCACCGAGTCATATTTCCAACATATTCACTCACCTGCCTTATTTGCATATGAACTTGGGCGACATTTTTAATCCATAGGGTTTGATATGACGTTGGTCCACCATTTGCAGGTAAAACAGCTTCAACTCTTCTGGGAAGCCTGTCAACAAGGTTCTGGAGTGAGTTTATGGTAGTTTTTTGTCCATTCTATCAGAAGCGCATTTATGAGGTCCTGCACAGATGTTGGATTACAAGACCTGGCACTCAGTCTGCTCTAATTAATCCCAAATGTGTTCTGTTGGGTTGCAGACCAAGTCAAGGTTATCCACACCAAACCCTCATCCAAGGGTTAATAGACTCTGCTTTATGCTCTTGTGCATGTTGGAAGGGGAATGGGCCATCTCCGAACAGTTCCCACAAAGCTAGAAGCAGAAATTAACCAAATCCTCTTGGTCTGCTGAAGTATTCAGAGTTGCTTTCACTGGAACTGAGGGCCAAGTACCAGAATCCCCCCCCCCCCCCCCCCCCCCTCCAACCAACGTTACACTGAGCACAAGGCGGTCAAATAAGTACCGCTATCCTAGCAACTGCCAAACCCAGACTCATCCATCAGATTGCCAGAAGAACTGTAATAAGCCATTCCAGAGAACACGAATACAATTCTCTAGAGTCCAGCGTCGATGTTCTTCACACCACTTCATCTGACATGTTTCATTGCACTTGGTGACGTTTGGCTTGGGTGCAGCTGCTGGACCATGGAAACCCATTCCATGAAGCGCTCTACACTCTTTTCTTGAGCTAATCTGAAGGCCACATGAAGTTTGGTGGCTCCCCACTCCATCAGTTTATGTGGCCTACCATTTCATCGTTTAGATGCTGTTGTTCCGAAATGCTTCCACTTTGTCATTATACCACTGACAGGTGACTGTGGAGTGAGTGAGGACATTTTACAACTGGGCTTAATACACAGGTGGCATCCTATCCTATGGCAGAACCCCGCTGGAGTTTGTTAAGCTCCCGAGAGCGACCGAAGAACAGTCTGCAAGCCTTGGTGCTTGATTTTACACATCTGTAGCCTGAAAGTGATAAAACACCTGATTTTGACTATTTGGATGGGTAGGCAAATACTTTATATCGTGTAGATTACTGATGCTTTTAAGACTTTATTTCATGATATTACATGAAACCAATGAAAAAAATAAGAATTCTAAAATTTAAGTTGAAAGAAAAGAATGTTTAATACTGGCTTAATGGATGAAATTTTCTAAAGGTGCTTTTAATCTGACAAGCCTCATCGGAACGCATGTTTATGACTATATACATAAAATTATAAATCTAATCAAAGATTTGTCTAGTAACATTTTGATAATAAGGCAAGGCAAGTTTATATGTGTAGTTAATTTCTGTAACAAGACAATTCAAAGTTCTGTTGCATATTACTGGCATTATAGTAATAATGCTAAGACAGCTGCTCAAGGGTCTGTAAAGTTATCCAACATGAGTATGCAAATAAGCGTATCCCAAACAATATAATTTTCCCTTGATTTAAGGCAGAAACCTCAATGTCAGCATTCTTTTTCAAGGAAAATTGTCATTACTTCCTGCACAATGGCAGGAATTTTACCCATTGTTGCTCTTCTGCACCTCTGCGGCCGCATGCAGAGTTGCAGGGTGAGTCACGCGTTCATGTACCAGTTCCTTATGGGAAATCCTCAAATTAACAGTCATAATCAATCGAGAGGGGCTTTGCAACTGAGTCAAGTAGATCCCAAGGCTCAAGTTTCAGTTGCAAAGTACGTCAAATAAAAAAAGCCACTACTTAAGAGTTTTGCATACAAACCTTGTTAATCTGTTCATCGTTTATCTCCAGATAAAATCACATTGGGACAGTTGAGTCATGGATTTAACACTGTACCTTTGTTTCCACTAATACTAGCTGGAAGAAGTCGTGTAATGATATTTGGTGAAACTGCATAACTTGCAAAATAATATGCTTCAAATTCAATTTTCTGCTAACCAGAATGCACCACAAGCCCCATATTTCCTGCTGAGCTGATGCCATAACAATGTCAGCTTATTGGTTTTGAACAGTTCAAGAACTCGTTTTAAGTTTCCGTTTGTTTTGCAAAAATCTGGATCAAGAGGTGAATCTCAGGATATAGAAATGTATTTGTTTTTTCTAAATGTGATTTTAATTTTTTTAAATCAAATTTATTCGGTTCTAAAGCTGAAGTATGTTCACACTTCATATAAAGAGTGAATGACTAATCAGGAAGAGGAAGTGAGGTAGGGTTGTGTTCATCGCTGCTTCCTCTTGACTTGTCCTAAGAGCTGTTCTGTCTTAAAACGGTGGGATTTCACGATGAGGTCCAACCTGATGAGTGAGCATTGTGGTAAAAGTTCTTCATACAGGACAAGACACAAGTTTTTTTTTTTTTCTTTGGTTTTTTTTGGCTTGCCAGAGAGACCAGATATGACTCATAAAAATGACAGTCTAGCTGTTTGTAGTGTGAGGTCGCTCTCAGTCAGCGCTGTTGTAATATTGGATCTACCGCATTTAGGCAAATCTACGCAAATTTAGACGAGTCAAAAACACCCCGAAAATTGTATGAGACACACAAACGTAGGCCGTGATCTAAATAAAATGTGAAGATGGAAGAGATTTGTTTGTAACACGTAGAGGGGCTCTCTCTAAATATCTAGGCCTCTTAAGAATCGGAGTAAATTATACTTCGACAAACGAGAAGATTCTAACAGATGTTGACTTAAAGGATGAATTTCCCCATTGTGGGGCAATAGAGGACATTTCTATTCTAAATTATTGATCCACAGAGCAGTCTGACAATGAGTTGGGGGGGATAATTGCCTCTGTGGGTTAGTTTAAAAGGATGAGCGCTGCCTTTTAGCTTGTAATAAGAATGCTCTTCTTTTCATTACAACACTGCCTGGAGCATAGCAGGACTGTGTACAATTCCAAAGAGGGAATCCCCTTCCTCCTTTCAGGCTAAAATCTGTCTCAGTGATGCGTTTGATAGGATAAACCATTGACTTCCTACCAAGAAGACTGGGGAAGAAAAAAAGCAGTTTACATCAATGCCCTGTGAGTCTATCAATAAACATTGAATTAAAATGATCGCCACAGCAATCCATTTCAAATAAACCTGTATGCTGCTTTGGGAATTTCCACGCAATGGAGGGAATTTCCCGTTTTTTTAGGAATAACATAAGATTAATGGCTGTATCCATCCATTCTTGTATTTGCCTGGATAAGTGTAAGGCTGAGGTTATTCCCTGTCTAGTACACAAAAGCTGCCTCGGTACATCCTGATGCTTTGAAAACCACTTTCTGACAGGAACCGGTCCTCTGCTCTAACCTTTCTTATTTATTCTTTGTTTCTTAGAAAAGTTCCCAGAGACTCAGGTGGGGACTTGTGACCTATTTATTTCCACTCCGAGATGGGTGGGTTGAGCGTTTGTGTGGAAGTTCAGTCACTTTTAGACCCTGTTGTAACGCGTAGGCGTAAGCTGGCGGGGGGGAGAATCCCCAACAGACACCTCGTGGTCTATTTCTTTTTCTTTCTTTTTTTTTTTTAGGCCTGCATGTATTTCAGCTCCTCTGTGTGTGGTTTGCTTTCAGACAACGTTCTAAAACTGCCCTTTAAAAGCCAAATATGGCAGCAGTGCCTCTGTGGGTACATGAGATAAAGCCCTATTAAAGATATCAATGTGTTGGAAATCTTTTGACCACAAGTATTTTCCCTTCAGTTAGTTAATTATTGGCTTACCATGTGATGCTGCCAATTCTCATTGTAAGATTTGTGAAGTAATAGAAAAAGAAGCTACTGTTCTTGATATTCTCAATGTTCTTTAAAAAAAGATATTATTTCAGTGTTAAAATTCTGTAAAAAAATAAAATAAAATCTGAACTGCTTTGAATAATATTAAACTACAATATAGGTATCTCCTCCTTGACACAAACCTGGGCTATCATGTAACCCAGCCATTATCTATCATTATCAATTATCTAGAAAATGAGGTTGGTTTAGTTTACAACTTATTTTCTTTTTATTTGTCTGGTTTAACTTGTCCCCTTCCAGTTATTGTGCTAAATTTTATATCAAGTTAGGTAAATTAAACCAAGCTTAAAAGGAAGATACAATCCTTTTACCTTAGGATGTCAAAACTCTCTTTCAAGAAAATTGTTAAAACAGACTCCAATATTAGAATACAGTTTATTCTTCGAAAATGAGAAAAGTAAAGTTCCCAGGACTGTTAATACATTCAAGGAAAAAACTAAGTACACCCTTTTGGAGCGAAAGGATGCTAATCTGAAAAAGTATCTGTCCCTTCAACAATTTCTTCTATTTGTGCTGTTTTAATTATACCTTTTTTTTTCAAAAGTATCAAACAGATAAATTTCTGTATCAAAAAATAAATACAAAAACACAGTGGGCTGTAGTTAAGGATCCTCTTATCTATTTATTGATTGATTGATCTATTGTCCAATGCCAATCATTGTGACGCCGCCAACGTAACGCCAGTGTGCGTGCACATTTCTTGCCAGTTTCCTCTTGCTGGCTGCAAATGCGCACTTCTAGTGTTTATGTATCCAGTTGTAGCTCCGCTGTTCTCACCGTATGCTTTTAAAATGGCAGAGAGTCGCATGATACAAACTGTCATGCAAGTTTTTGAGGAAAAGAGGAAGGCCTCAGAAAGCAGAATTAAGATCATAGTGTATTTGGGAAATTCATTCATGCGATTCCCCCTGAGGAGCGGAAGAGCAGGTAACATGCGCAGGCGCAGTAATAAGCGAATTGCGCAACGTACTTATCCGTGGGTCAATCAAGTTCAAAACTTTGGGCTACCAAAGAAACCACGGCGTGTGTTTGGAGTCCAGGTAGCAGACATGAATTTAAGCTCCATTGCTCTCACTGTATACCTTGAACATGGCTGAGAGCCGCAAGAAGCAAACCGTGTCCACGGTTATGAGAAGAAGAGGACGGCCTCAGTAGAAAGAAATAAGACCAGAGTGGATCCCCTGGGGATCAGAAGAGCATGTAAGACGGTCTTGCACTGTCTTATTGAAAAAGTGACTTGGGGAAATTTCCAGGAAAAATCACCTATAACTAAGCTTTAGTGTCCCAGCTTAAGAAAGAGACGGTGTCATTTGACAGTCGGTGATCTTTGAATGTTGTTCGCTGGCCAAAAAAAAGACATTACCCATACTGCATAGCATGGCCCGGGGTCTGCAACTCGCTTATTCAAAAAGGGACTTGGGTGTTTCTAACCTATACTTCTGGAAAACTCTACCTTTAAGGAAGAAAACCTACCCAAACTGACTTGGCCCCATGAGAAAAAGTAATCGTGAATTAAAGCAGCACTATGTATTGTTTAGCCACTAGGGGCGCTAGACTTGTCATATCCAGGTTTAGCCCCTTGAAGGCCACCTGCAATGTTGCAGTCAAAAATTTAAATGTCTCCCTCCTTGTTTTGGAATCTGATATCAGCACTTTGGACCTGCTGATTGAAAAGTCATGGAGTTACTTTAAAGACAAGTTCACATTCACCCCTCTAGATTATCCTCAGTCTCCCACTGAAACAGGAGAGGACGAGGCCGGAGGGGAGGGAGGGGGGAGCTCCAGGAGCCGTGGAAGAGAAGGACGAGACAGACAACGAGCTTAATCACCTTATTATGAAAGGCTGCAGAAACTTCAACAGAGGAGAAGAGCTGACATGCCGGTTTGTGAACTATATTTACTGTATCTTACAATAACAACCATGGCCATGAAAGCTTTGGTGCAAGGATGAGAAAAGTAGAAGCATGTCTGGTTAGCTCCCATGTTTAAGGGGAGCTCAGACTGCTGCAAAGTGGCGCACTGGGTCACATGACCCATTCAGAGCCGGATCTGCACCTCTGAAGGTGAGTTTTTAAGAAGGGCGGCCCGCACGGAGCATCCATGCGTGTCAAGTGCTGTAAATTGACCTGAAAAATCAATTAACATATTTTAAGTTAAGCTAATACTTGGGTCAAAACTTAACACGGTGATGCTTTAACTGGAAAGCTGGGTTGGATTTGACAAGCCACACTCAAATCTGATTATTGCTTGATTTATTGAACTTTAAATTAAAAGGTCACAATAAGCAACACAACATGCCCCAGTTTTAATAAATTCAAGAACAGGGAAGGACTGAAATCATGAGAAGTGATTGAAACTGGACAAGTTTAGAGAATAAATCCTCTTCTGAGCAAATACAAGAGAAAGGCCTGTATCTGGCAAAAAGAAAAGCAAAAACAAAAAAAACACCCAGATGATCCCCAAGACTTTTAAGAAAATATTCTGTGCATTGATAAAACTAAAGGGAATTTTCTTGAAAAGTATTTATATCATTATATCGGGAATTAAAAACAGTGTTTTAGGAAAAATACGGCTGTTGTTTGATGTTGCTTTACTACTTCTGGACCTGGATGACACCATATGCTTTCTTTATGGCTATAAGAAACAAACTGAATGTTTGGGAGGGGCCTAGTCAATGTCGAGAATTAATTTTGATTGGGATACTTTGGTGTGAGCTTTAGCAAGTCGTTGGTGCTTGAAAACCCTCCAGTGTGGCTGAATTACAACAATACACAAAGGAGAATGGACCAGATTTCTTCCACAGTACCTGAAAAGACTGATGCCCAGTTATTGCAAACACTTGACGGCAGCTGCTGCTGCAGCCAAGGTTATTAGAGTTATGGTCCCATAACTTTTTCACATATGGCCAGACTGATTTGGATAGCTTTTTACCTTTAATACATTAAATCGTCACTTTCAAGCTTCTCTTTTTCTATTCCTTTTTTGCTCAGGCTACCGTTGTGTGATGTTGAAAACAGTTTTATGACATGGAACAGGCAAATGTGACAGTAAAAGTGAAAATAAAACAGACAATGTCCGTATGGAGCCAGCTAAATTTTCACAGTACTACGTGCGTCAACACAATGACAGTGGAAGGCCATCAGCAATGCCCTTTGGGGGGGAAAAAAACAGCTGCTGCCTATCAATCTGAGGATTTCAGAGTAAAAGAAGATTTCCTAAAGACTTGGATTAAATCTTCTGCAGTCAAAACTGTTGTTCGCCAGTGGAA
Source organism: Fundulus heteroclitus (assembly GCF_011125445.2). Taxonomy (NCBI): domain Eukaryota; kingdom Metazoa; phylum Chordata; class Actinopteri; order Cyprinodontiformes; family Fundulidae; genus Fundulus; species Fundulus heteroclitus. The sequence goes on from NC_046365.1 coordinate 34,582,091, forward strand.
AGACAGTTGCATGTCTTCCCAGCAGTGTATGTGTCCCAGCAATTCACCCCAAGACCAAAGTGTGCAATGCTCAGTGACAGGAAAAAAAAGAGCTTTATATTAGACTCTATAGTAATTTTAGATGTTGAGGTTCATATCGGGAACATGAAAACAAGGATTAAGAAGAATGGCTTTTCTGGAAATGTTGCCTCTTAAATAAGTATGCCAGTTCAATTCAATTCAATTCAATTCTATTTATATAGCGCCAATTCATGAAACATGTCATCTCGAGGCACTTTACAAAGTCAAATTCAATCATATTATACAGATTGGTCAAAAATGTCCTATATAAGGGAACCAGTTGATTGCTTCAAAGTCCCGACAAGCAGCATTCACTCCTGGAGAAGCGTAGAGCTACAGGAAGAGTCGTCTGCATTGTACATGGCTTTGTTGCAATCCCTCATACTGAGCAAGCATGAAGCGACAGTGTGTTCTGAGATTGTAAAGTTGCTTCTAAATGAGTCAATGGAGCAAAAACAGACACATTTTACTGTAATGCAGGGTACAAATGTTGACAAAAAAACAAGCACAATATATTCCAACACACACCTGATACCAAATGCCACACAGCTACTAAGAGTCTTCAGTCAGAGGCTTTTCTAGTACTGCTGTGAGACAGACAGCTATAGATCCTTCCTGCCCACAGTCATCATCATCCACCACCCTTTGAAGAAGCTTGGATATTATCAGGTTACAGCTACATTTCATTTTCCTTTGGGGTTATTCAAGTCTATCTGGACTGAATTGAGTTGAAGCATTGCGTTGGAGGGCTGATGATTTGGGCTTGGTTTGTGTTTGCATAACTGGGGCACCTGGCAGGACGGAGTCAACAATGAAGCGTTTATACCAAATTAATCTACAGTCAAACATGAGGCTGCCTGCCTCACAGCTAAAGTATTGCTCAAACCAGGCGATGAACGGGATCTTTTCTCCAGTTCTCTTGTAAAATGACAGAAAAGGAAAATCAGACCCAATTCTGTTGTTGAATGCTGATGTTCAGAGACATCTAATCCGACTTGGCCTAAGCTATTTTTGTTCAAGAAAGCACAAAATGTTCATCATCGGCGTTTGTCAACCGTAATGTTCGGGCTGCTTCCTCATCAGTTTTCCCCTGACCTTTATTTAACTGGGTAAATCCTCGTTGAGATTAAAAATATCTTTTCCAAGAGCAGGCAGACAAGAGTTGCCACGAAACGACGATGAAACCGCATACATTCATACATAACGCAAGACGTCCAATCAAATGTGGGAGCACAACACACATTGCTCAGATTAAATAATCTCTGTCTTGCCAAGAGAAACAAGACTTGTTTCTAGCGAAGAAACCCAGCTTGACTTTTAATTTAAGACTTTTTTTAATGTGCTCTTTGACAGTGAGTCTATCATCAATGATAACATCAAGGTACTTGTGCAAGTTAGCAATTTCAATTTCTGTCCCATGTACAGTAGTCACTTTAGGAAGAGTTGTTGCTATTGAGTTCCCACCAGAGAACAACGTCATCTTGGACTTGGACTTGGAAAACGCTTTTCCACAACCCTGTAACATTCAGGCGATATTAAAAGTAAAACTGTCTTCTCTGAATGTATGATGGCTGTGGGAGTTCCCATGTTCTCTAGTAATCAGGTTTTTATTTCAGTGCCACTTTAAGTGTCGCCAGATTCTTCAACAGAGCTTTGGGAAAAACCTGAGGTATGCCCTTTTTTTTTTTTTTTTTTCAGCTCTGACCTCAGATACCACAGCTCCTGTAGCCCAGATGCAACCCACGTTGTGTGTACATGTACGCACTGAACCAGACCATGTGTTTGTGACACCGGGGTCCGAAACAAACTCAAGTCATTCCATTTAGTCAATCAAGATCTGACCTGCACCGATCTTTATCACGATGTAAACAACTGTTTGCGTTTCCGTCGGGGGGGGAGACCTAAGCGAACGTCGTTTGACGAACTGTTTATGAATGGAACATGCAAATAAACGGCCATCCCTGCTAACCTGCTTCCCTGTCCCCCACACCATGATGCTGCCACCGCCATATCTGGCCAGCCCACTTGTTTCCTGTGTGAACCCAACAACTTATGGCTTTTTTTTTAGCAATGGCTTTCCGTTGACCACTCTTCTGTAAAGGGCAGATTTGCGGGGTGAACCCACAGTAGTTTTCTCATCAACAGATTCTCCCACCTGGATCTCTGTAGCTCCTCCAGAGTCACCGCGGGCCTCTCTTCAACGTATGCCCTCCTTACCCGCACTGCAAAAACAGAACTAGAAATAAGTAAAGTGTTCTTAAAATCAGTGTATTTGTCCTTGATTTGAGCAGGTAAATAAGATGATTTGCCAATGGAATAAGATTTTTGCAATTAAAATAGGAACAATTCATCTCCATCATCTTATTTCAAGTGCAGGGTGTCTAATTATCTTATTTTAGGGGTAAAGATACTCGTTCCATTGGCAGATCATCTTATTTACCTGCTCAAATCGAGGATAAATACACTAACTTTAAGATCATTTTACTTATTTTTAGATCCGTTTTTGCAGTGCGTCCTCCGTGGATGACCGTTTTCTCGGCAGGTTTCTATCTTAATGGTTTGTTCTATTTTTTTTTTTTTTCACCTAAGGGTGCTTTAAATACTTTGACAGCCATGTGCCTTGGTCTTCGCGATGCTTTTTGTTCATCAGCTGGGTTTCCCCTGAGGTCAAGCTACATACCGGTTGAATCTATTTACATTAATAGGTAAGCAATTTTATTTAGAGGTGTCAGAGTAAAAGGGGGGCTAATGTCAAATGCCAACCACTTTTTTCAGATCG